>NC_081550.1:4588816-4643063 GCF_901000735.1 Corylus avellana
TATATTAAAAATTTATGTATGAATTCTGCACTGATACTGTGGAGGCTATCTTTGAGTTCTGAGACCCATGTTGCAGCTTTGATACCGAGTAAATAGTGGGGACTTGTTTCTATTTATAATACTTCATCATTCAATTTTTCCTTTCTCGCATTGAATTGCATTTTCCTTGTGTGATCATGGTTGCTAGCTGCTTTTTCACCTTTGCCAAATTCACCAAGTTACTGCAAGCTGATTGGCTTTGTTACTTTCTTGATTTCCAGTTAGTGGAGTTGTAGAAGAGGATGTTTTGCAAATGTTCTTTAAGGAGAGAAAACTAAGCGGAGATTTTATATCGAAAGCTTCTGATATATTTTGGCAGAGTGAGGTCAAGCAATTTGTTGATGCTGATGCTGTTGAACCTGCTGAAACTCCTCAACAAACAGGGCAGGTACAGTGAGAACTTTTTTTTTTTTGGTTTAATTGTGTGGCATATAACAAAAAACTGCAGTCCCCCCCCACAATCCTTCTCAAAAAAAAAAAAAAAAAAGAATCGGAGAGAGTGAAGTGCTCTCTAGAGAAGAGTATATGAAAGTCTATTAAGTCAACTTGGGCATAGATATATAGATAAAAAGAACACAAATTTCTTATAATAGTGGGACCTGACGATGTTTTAGAGAAAATAAATCATCTATTATTTTTGTGCTAAAATTTTCAGCAATTTATTCCTCAATGTAGATAACTCGATAATTTGTAAGAAAATTATCTTCCATCTTGTTGCAAAGTCTTATTGTAACAATATTTATGGATGAGAATGCTTGTTCTATTGTCCCATTACTCATCATCATTCCTAGAGTCCCTCAGACTGCAAGATGAAGATTCTTTTTTTTTTTTTTTTTAGGAATTACTTGAAATTATTGCATAAGATAATTATGTGTATTAGAGTTCTTAGAACTTGACAGGCCAAATTGAATAGCTTGGTGGAATCTCAAAGCGCAGACATGCCTCTGTTCTTTGACAATAAGTGCTTCAAGACTTCTAGACTATTCCTCCATTCTTTATCCATCTTCTTTGGAACCTTTATGATTGAGTCATTAGTTTTAAGCAAGATTTAAGTATTGAAGTTCCTGAAGCATGGTCGGATGCATATAGCTTGAAGCATAAGCCTGGTGAGAATGGCTTCTGACTACTTAAACCATTGCCAAATGTAATGAACTCAATAGAGGGAAGGAGGGTCCTTATCAAAGTGGAAAGTACTTAATTGCACTGTAGATACTTATTGCAACTTCGGGTACTTCATAAGTTCAAATTTCAGCATTATTTAGTGGGACAATCTATTGATTTTTATTTTTTTCAATCAGATCTCAAACAATTTCTCGATTTTATTAACTCAAATGTGCCTATCTACTTCAGTAGTTCTTGTCCTTGTACTCTTCTGAACTTGCTCACTTTAATTGCAAAATCTTGTTGTATTTGTATTTCAAAATTATATATGTGAACAAGCAAATTCATTCACTTTTTTAATGGCCCTTCTATTTACAGGTCTTGGAAGGGGATAATGATGGTGGGTTTTTAAAACTGTCAAGAGCCAATGAATGGGTATCAGGTGACATCTCTGCACCAGTCAATAAGAAAGCCATTGCTAAGGTACGCTTTTAGTTGGTTTTTTTTTTATATTGGTACTGTCGATTTATGTTTAGTAACCTCATCGACCCTCACCCTACAGCCCCTAAAAGAAAAGGAAAAAAGGAAAATGAATATAAGTAAGGAATATAAAAGGTTTGTTCAGAGAATGACGCATTTTTTTCAGTTGTTACTAAACTATATTTGCAATTACAGGCATTGAGGGATGATAGTGAAAGACGGAAGAAATTGAACCTTCTCCAATATGAAGCGGTATGATACTTTTTCTTACTCAGTATGTTCCTTGGTCTTTTATGCAAAGTCAGTGATGTGAGGTTTTCTCTATTATGGTCCCTCAATTCAATGTACTACTGCCATATTTGCTGTGTATGCTGCTGATTTTTTGTTTTTTCTGAGGGGGTGTTTTACTTTTGTGAAGTCAATGGTTCTGGGTTTTGTCTATTTTAGTTCATCAAGAGGGAAAAGGATCCTCTCCATTTCAAATCCCTTCTATTTCCTCCATTTAGTGCATTTTGAAGGGAAGTGCATTAAATGCACTACCATCATTAAAACTTTTGACAACTCTACCCTTCAAAATGCACTAAATGGAGGAAATGGAGAGGATCCTTTTCCCATCAAAGAGTGTGTAATGAGATTATTATGCTCACGTAAAACATGATTCGTCTTCACCGTCTATGCAGCTGAACCTTTATATTTTCTATTCTTTCCCACTTTTCTGGGGTGGGGTAGTGGAGCTGGCAGCATTTCAGTTAGGAATAATTTCAATCAATCCAAGATATGGCAAGATACATGATATGTTTTGGGTCTATTTTGGTTAGGTAATTTGTGGGTTTATATATGTGTTGTGAAGACTTGTTCTTTTCAATTAGTCAGACAATTCTGTTGAGGGGATCCAGCTTTCTGAATAACAAATGGGCAGGTAGTTGAAAATCTTTGAAAATATTGCTCATGATATATGGCATGCTCTTAGGATGAACTAAGGCATATGCATGGATACGAGTTTGTAACTTCAGTTCAAATGAGGAGATAGTGAAGTGAACTGAGAGGGATTTTGCTATAAAACTGAAGCAGGAAGGGTGAAGTTATCAAGTTAAAGTGCAAACCTTATAAGACAGCATGGTTTCTTTTAAATGGTGTTGGGTTATTAAAAGAAACTACTCACATTCTATGTCAATTTATTTATTTTATTTTATTTTTTTAAAAAAAAACTCATTAAAAATGTTAAAGTATTAATTAGATGATTAGATTTACTTATTCCTATCAGTTTAAAATTTTGGGATATGTGATGATTTAATATGGTATCAAAGCAGAAGTTCTGAATTTGAACCATGACTTCACAATATACTCTTATTTTTTAATTAAATATTCCACATGTTGAGCTTCACTTGTTCAGGGAGAGTTTGAGTCCACGCATAAAAGGGAATGTTAAAGTATTAATTAAATGATTAATTTCACTCTTTCCTATCAATTTAAGCTTTTGGGATAAGTAATTATTTAACAAAAAGAGCGCATATGTGGGAGGCTAGATGTTGCAAGTTCAAATATGAGAATAGGTATCCTAAGATGGTTACTTGTGAGAGGCTGTCATGGAACACATGATGGACAATCATTTTAGGATTGATACTTGTAAATTTTCATCAATCAACAAGCCGATTTCTTTTTATGCCACTGAGTTCTATGAGCCATATTTTAAGAAAGCGTAATTGTCACGTCTCTTTCCACCATCTTGACTCTTCCACCAAGTTTGTTTTTGTACCCTTTTCAATGAATTTGTGTTGTGCTCCCAAAAGATTGAATGGTCGTATACTGTCAAATTCACCTTCCTGTACAGTATACTTCTTTGCAGAAAGCTATGTGTCAACTTATTGTTGTCTGCTGAAGTTGAATAGATTGGTCTACCCATGTGCATTGTGCATGTTCACCTATATTTAACATCAATTATTGCTGTATAGGAAACTAGAGAGGGTTTTTATTATAGATACTTGTAGTTTTGGCAGTGAAGATTATTTCTGAAACACATTAGATAATATTTCTTTTAGGAGCTGCTGTTGTTATTTTCTTTCCCTAAAGAATTTCAGGATAAAAAGAATTGTTGTCAGCTGCAGAGTTTCACTTTGAGTTTTTGCTTCCTTTTACCACTTCTTTGTGTTAAAATGAAATATTATCCCAATTGCGGGGAGAAGGCTATGTTGATATGAGTTTCTTTTGAATGTGAAGTTCCTTCAATTAAGTCTCCTAATAGTAACCAGGCCCATTTTGGTTTCTATTATGTCTTTTTGGTATTCTGAATCACTTTACCATAATCACAATTCTTCAAATATTGGAGAGGATGCTGATTTTTGTGCTTTCTTTTGTAGATAAAGAGGGAGATGATGCTTTTATCTGTTGGTATTGGAACAGCATGCAGTGGGTATTGTTTGATAGTTTTCTCAGTCCAGGTAACATTTTACCATGAAGAAAAAATGAGCTATAGTTTTCGAAGTTTAGCGACACAGATGCTTCAATTCATGAGAAACAAAATTTACCATTTAACTTTGGAAGATTCCACCAAATTACACTCACCTAAAAATAAAAAATATTTACCAAACTACGCTTTTCTAGAGCTTTTATACCATGTTAGTTATGCTTTCTTTCATGTCAAAAAAAAGTTATGCTTTCTTTAACTGCTGGTAGGATTGACCATACATGAATATCTGGAATCTTACCATAGTGATTCTAACTCATCTTGCTTCTCACCTTTTCTTTTGTCCTGACAGCGACTAATTAGAGCATCTTCTGTTTTCTTGTAAACATCTCTGGAAATGTCGTTTTTTGTGCTTATAAAGAACTGATGTGCTTCTTCACTTCACAGACGGCTATTAGTTACGCGGCAGGAGTTCTTTTCAGGTATATACATTTTTTATTTATATGTTGAGATTGTTTAATTGAAGTAATGGCTTGATCAACCACAGTTCTCTGAATTCGTAATGATTCCCCAAAATTTGAATTTGACTCAAATGAAGGAAATAAGATTGATTGAAATATTTTTCTTTTGGGTGACATGTTTAACCAGATCATCTCTTCAAACATTCACATGACAGATATGGTTATTTCTCTTCCTTTGTTAAACACGTTTGCATGCATAGATTCAGTAATGTTTGGAGGTATAGATTTTCTATGGACTCATTGGCGTCTTTAGCTTCAACCTAGTTAATAAAGATTTTCTATGGACTTGTTGACTCCCTTTTCCCTTGGAAGAGCATCTGGAGGTCTAGGGCTCCTTTGAGGGTGTCTTTTTTCACTTGGACAACATCTCTAGGAAACATTCTCATGATGGACAATCTCCGCAAGCATCACATTTTAGTGATGGATTGGTGTTCTATGTATGAAAAGAGTGGGGAATCTCCTGATCACCTTTTTCTTCCCTGTGATTGCAAGATAGTTGTGGAATATGGCGTTTTAGATATTTAGAGTAAAGTGGATTATGCCCGGACGGGTGGTAAAGCTCTTGGCATGCTGGAAAAGAGGATTTTGTCGGAATGATTTAAACATTGTGTGGAATGTAATCCCTTTTTGTTTGATGTGGAGCATTTGGAGAGAAATAAATGCTCAATTTTCGAAGATTGCAAAGAGACGAGTTTGGTGTTACAACTTTGTTTTCTTAAATTACTCTTTGAGTGGAATTCCGTTAATGCCCTTTTCGATATCTCTAGCTTTATAGATTTTTGCTCTCTTATTCATCGTTCTAGATCTAGATGGGCGTCCTTCTCTTGTATATGTTCCATGTACTTGGGTTGCACCCCTGCACTTTTTAATAAATTTGTTTAGCTGAACGGAATTAATACTGTTTTCACATAATTTATCATTTCAAGAAGAAAGAAGAGAAGAAAAACTTGTTGATTTTGTTAACAATATTTTAGTACGCCATGTTATTCATGCTTATTCTTGTATTTTAACTGACATCATTTTCATTGCAGCTGCTTGTACCTTCAGCTCTTATACCAACATGCGGACACCCTATCTAGAGAAACTGTTCCACTAGTTTTCAGGCAAAAGAAGGCAAAGAAGTATGACTGAAACTTCTTTCTTGATCTATTCATCTCATTTTCCATTGTGGAACATTCTTTGTTACTGTTTTTTGGGTTAAACTAAAACATATCCCCTTTTAATTCAGAATTGGAATCAGAAGTGAGGACCTTAAGGATTCTATAGAGAAATCATTTAAAGGTAGTGGGATTGCTCTTTCATCGCCACGACTTGTGATCCCTGCCGCAATATATGGATTGTGGATCCTGTCTCATCAGTATTTTGCCAATGACTTCTTTGATTTCCAGGTAATGATTTCTAGTGTCATGAAAAGTGTCCTGATTCCCATAGGTTGACTGATCATTAAAATGCCCTTGAAGCTTAAAATAGAAAAATTCATCATTTATAGTTGCTTGTGTTCATCACAGCTTGTGCCAGCCATGTTTGGGATGTTTGTCTATAAAGCTGCTGCTCTTGTTCAAGTGTATAGAGATAATGAGGACCTGCAATTTGTCTTTCCAGAAAATGGAGATGGCTCACGTGACTAAAATATTGATAATCTTAAATTTTTGAAAAGAAGGGTTAGATGCTTTACAGAAGTCAACTGTCGAACAGGTTATGAGTTGAACTTCCTTTGCAAGTCTACATATGTTGAATTCAGTAACCAGATTCAAATGAGGAAAGCAACTTCAAGATGTCCAAAGTGAAATGACATATTTTGTGGAGCTGGTGTAGGTGGGTTGGCCTGTTCATATTGATAGGAAGAGATAAATTTAATTATCTAATTTATATTTTAATACTTCTCCTCACATCTTAATAAGTGAGGCATAATACGATAAATATTTAATTGTAATTGGGGGTGAATGATGTAGAGAAGGTTTGAATTCAGGATCTTTGGCTTTAATATCATGTTAAATCGTTACTTATTCAAAAAGCTTAAGCTTATAAGAAATGATAAATTTAATTATTTAATTAATGTTATAATATTGCCTCGTCACGTGTGGGATCAAAATCACCCTTACTAAATGAGGTTTAACACGTGAGATATTTTAATTGAAATTGGAGGTGAATGATTAATATAAGGTTTGAATTCAAAACATCTACTCTAATACTAGATTAAATCACTATTTATCTCAAAATCTTAAGGTAATAGAAATAATGAATTTTATAATTTAATTTATATTTTAATAGGTAAAACCTGCTCACTTGGGGTAATACTTCAGTAGCACATCATTGTGAAGATTGTTGATGTTAGAATCTGTCATGATTGTGTGATATTTGATTAATTGTGTCAAACATTCTTTCACATAAGTGTCAAATAGCTTTTCCTATAATCATTCAAGACTAAAAAAGAAAAGAAAGAAGTTTTTCCTATAATTCGATGGAATCTTATTAATTGTGTTAGACATTCTTGTTTGGCATTACTCAAGAGGGGTCAGGAGTAGATGGTAAAAACCACAGACGCTCCCTCAATATCAATCTAGTCATAGTTTAACACCAACCTCACCGAGGACTCTAATCACATCCAAACGAATTGATAAGCCTACAACCTCAAACGCTTTTCATTGAGAGATTTGAACTTAAGATGTAGCCCCACCAAGACAACACAAGTGCCACTGGACCACACCACACCCTGGTGTGGTCGATCCTAACAAATTGGAATTGTTTTGTTGACAACAAATTACAAAGAAATGGATCATATACTAAGATGGTGTTTATGCTTCTTAGATGCACAAATAATTATCTGAATTCTACTACCTAAATAATACATTTATATAAATAATAATAATAATAATTAGACCTAGAACTTAACCAAGCCTAATTAGGATTTATTGTGCGAGGCCAAAAATTAATTCTCGGGACCACTTAATATAAAAATACTAACTTTATGGAAGTTCTAAACAAATTTTGGACCCTCACCTAACCAAATTTGTTGGGTTGGTTCCATGGCTATTTTTTTTTTCTTCCTATTTTTCAATGTTTGATACAATTGAAAATCTTGGTAAGACTCAAAACATTTTGGGTTGATCAATAAAACTTCATTTAAATTGTGTAAAATGAATTTTTTATTTTATTTTATTTTTATAAACCACTTTTTGAGTTTGCACATTTTTTTTTAATACACGGTATCTGACTTTTTTTTGCATGTTTTTTTTTTTTTTTTTACATATCCGCACAAAAGGAAATGAGATGATTCGAATTAATAACATCTGCTTCATTAAGCGTGGTTCAATTGAGTTACTTATTGAGGACCGCATGCGTTTTTACTCACAATTCATTCTTGCCGCCGTCAATAATTTTTTTGTATGAATTAAACGCTAAAAAAGGTATTTTCAGCTGAAATTATTATTATTTTTTTAAAAAAATATTTTAGCGTACATTTATTTACGACTTAATTGATAATTGAATACCCTCTCTCAAAGTTCCGAACTTCCCAGTGAGAGTCACTCCACTGGAAACAAACTCTCTCTCTCTCTCTCTCTCGCCGACCAGTCGCGCGCACGCTCTCACTGTCTTTCATTTTGGTCTCTTACGTCCCCAAATACATGATATATATATTTGGCCCAGATCAACAGGCTTAGCCAGCGATCCCGAAGTCCCCAAACCCTAGATCCCCTCCATTGCTATGGGTCCACGAAAAGCTGGAGAGCGCGAAATGCTGGAGTCGGTGTACTCGATGATCGCGCTCGTCTTCGTGCTAGTGGCGTGCGTCGAGCTCTGCGACGCCGCCACCGTCGTCGACGTCTACCGGCTCATCCAATACGACATCTCCGGCGTCCCCTTCGGATCTCGCCTCGCCGCCCTCAACCACCACGCTGGCTCCCTCCACTTCGCTCCTGGCGCCGATCTCTCCCGTACCGTGCTCATCATCCCCGTCCGTGACCTCGACATCTCCTTCGTCAAAGGTACGTACAAAGTTTTCCAATTTTTCTGGACATCAAGTACGGTTTTTAGAAACGATTTATGGTTTCTGAATGCTTGAGTGGCTCTTAGCTGTTTTGACTTTCCATTTGAGTTGCTCTATTAGGTAATATTTTGTTAATATTTGAAAATTATAGCTTCTTAGGTGGGGTGTGAGTATTTTTGGTCGTTAAGTCTATACTAAAGATTATTTATATGAGAACTCTTTAAGACTATTAGCTTCAAATAATTTACTCAACTAGAAGGAGAAGCAAGAGCAATTAAAGATTGTGGAGTTTGAGCAATGAACTCTAGCTGTGACGGCATCTTCTTTCTCGCAGGAACGGGTTGAGGGTAAATTTGTGGATTCAAAGGCCCACTGGTGTTGTGTAACTTACCGATTCAAAAAATAAAATATTGTGGAGTGTGATACACTCCAATTCTTAGCTGGATGAAATACTTCATTCGATGGGTTTTGCAAGTTTTGGTAGGATGTCCTTTTGGTGTTTGACCTGACTTTTTATTTTTATTTTTTTTATTTTTTATTAATAAGTAATCGAGATATCATTAAAAATGTAAGGCACCCCATGTACACAAAGAAGAATACAAAAGAAATCACCTAACTAGTAGGGGCAAAAAAAAAAAAGAAAATCATAATAAATAATCACCAAATGAGATGTTATCAAAAGTGTCTTACCTGACTTTTAATGTCATATATATGTAAAAGAACCATTGGAGATTTTTTTTGGAGTTAATTTTCCTTTTATCCTTTTCTCTTCTCTTTAGGTACCTTAGCTTGAAGATAATTATGCTTTGCTGGAGTATTTGTCAAGGAAAATACATACTAGATTAAGTCAATCACTAATAGTCCTTTTAGGATATTTTAGGACAGTTGAAGTGCTAGAATTGGCAAAGTATTTAGGTCTTAGAAGAGGGTGTTTCTTGGTAAAAGTGAATATTCACTTTTTTGGGTGGTTACCTAAGCTTTGGGTTTTTTTTGATAAGTAATGTTATGCATATTAAAAAACGCAAAGAGGCACAACCCTAGTACACAGGAAGTATTCAAGAGAATGCCTAAAAACAAAAAACAAAAAAAAACCGAAAAAAAAACAAAAAGAGAAACCCCGAAAAGAGAAATGCCAAGACATCTACAACAGAACCTTAAACCCCAAAGAAGCCCTAAACCCGCAAAAATAGTCCTGCCTTTACCCTGACTAGAGCCACTGCCTCTAGCTTCAAAGTTAATGGAGCATTCCAAATTTTTAAGCTCTTTAATGGAGCATTCCAATTCCCATTCAAAGTTAAAGGCATATAGCCTAAGCTTTTTACTTCTTAAAAGCTTCTTACAAAACCATTGATGGTTTTCGTTTCCCTTGGAAAAGTGTTTAGTGAGCTAAGGTTCCGTTGAGGGTGGCATTTTTTGGTTGGTCGGCAGCCCTAGGAAATATCTTTACAATGGGCAATCTTCAAAAGCAGCACATCATTGTGTTTGATTGGTGTTGTTTGTGTAAAAAGGAATTGGGAGTCTATGGATCATCTTTTGCTTCATTGTGAGGTTGCTTGTGCCACATGGAATGTTTTCTTCTATCGATTTTGGTTGTCTTGAGTCATCCCTAGACAAGTAGTCCATTTGTATGCTTGTTGATTGACTACTGGCAACACTCAGAGTACTGTTGTGTGAAAGATGGTGCTTTTGTGCCTCTAATGGTCTCTATTGAGAGAAAGGAATGATATAAATTTTGAGAACTGTAAAAAAACTTTGGAGAAGATTAAGTCTTTATTTTTCAACACATTTTATCTTTGAATATTTGCTTTTGTTTCTCTTTTGGTGATTAATCATCATTATTCTCTTGTTCTTCTAACTAGGTGATTTCTCTTGAATACTTCCTGTGTACCTGGCAACGCCTTATGCTTTTAGTGATATTACAATTACTTATAAGAAGAAAAAAGGCTTTTATCATACTTCAAGCTGGGTTCTTATATGGTACTTCTGTTGTCGCATTTTAAAAATGACTAGACGATATTCATCTCCAGTTCCATTTGCATCTAAGTTGAATGTTTCCCACTTTGTTTCTTTACTTCCTGATCAAGATTACCATTTTTTTGACAACCATATTGCAGAATATATCACACAAAGACAGCCTCTGGGGGGCCTATTGTTTTTGCTTCCCCAGATGTTTAGCTTTGAAAATAGAGATGACACAAAGAGTAGTCATGTAAATCAAGGAGAGCTTTTGAAGACTGTGGTAGCAGAACTTGAACAGATACTTATACATGCCAAAATTCCTGTGAGTGGAACCAGTATGATTTTTATAGGCACTAGAGTTACTGTTGCTGCTATTTATGTTTTACATCTCTCATTTACTGGTTCTTGATGCCTATATATATAACTAATAAGTTTGACCTTTGCTTAGTGCTGTTTTTTTGGGTTCTCTATTGCTTAATAACTATTTCTGTAGCGCCTTTTAAAAAAAAAAAAAAAAAAAAAAAAATTGTTTTTGGTTATATAAACTTTAATCCATCTCAGCCAGTAACTTTTTGAATCCACTCAACATGCCGGCTTGGTGATAGGTTGGTTTCATTGGGGTTGGTTCAAAATCAATTGGGTTGGTTGGATGGTCCAGCTGCAGCGATGATGCAGTGGTGGCAATTGGGCTGGTCAATGCTGAAGGGTTTGAGAGTGGGAGTGAGAGAGATGAGAATCTCTCCCTGTCTACATGGCTTCTTTTGTAGATCCCAGCCAACATCAACAACAACCCATCCCCTCCTTTGACATGCTTACACGCAGAATTGCTTCAAACCTATAAAACTATCCCCACAACCACCATCTATTCACTCTTGTGCACCTACCTCCCAAAACCCTCCCCCATCTGCTGGGTTTCACCACTCACATAGATTCTAAGGACATTAATATGCAAAACCAAACACTAATTTAAAGAGATATGGTTGGTAACTCAAAGTGCTTTTGGATTGTCTGGGATTGATGAGCTGGCCCTAGGCATCTCACCAAGGAGGGTGCTCCTAGTGCTGGCTTCTTGTGGGAGTCTCGAGCATCGTTTGCTATGCTGCATGCCCTGGTCTTGAAGTAGAATGGAGGGGAAGTGAGAAATTGAGATGAGAGGAGGGAGTGAGAAATTAGGGAAAACTGGTATATGTAGATACGTTGGGTTTGGTTGTGTATAGACTGTTTTGAAAATCACAACCTGCCAACCAAACCGACCTGCTCATTTTATGCCATCTTCTACCTGAACTTATCTGAAGCCCTCACATAAACTGATTGGATTAGTGCTGGTCGCTGTGGTTTGGGTGGGTTAGGGAGTTTTGAATCTCTGACTTTCCTCAACTGAAGTCATTGAGCTCATAAACAGTCTTATAGAGATTTCATTCCTTATTATATGATGGATGCTTGACGACCACACAGTACTCCTATAGAGAGTTTGATTTACCAATATACTCCTACTGATTTCAACAACAAGGCTAAACCTTTTCTACTGCATTTTTGGGTAAGTGATGTACTGTGCTTTTGATATATCTACCACCAAGCTATGAGTTCTTGGTGATGGAAAGTTTGATACTCAGATATTTGAGGCTATGCTTGATAGGAAAGATTGAAAAGGGAGAAGAATGAGAATATATAAAATGGTTGCTTTGGTAGGAGAGATGGAAAACTAGAAGAATAGAGAAAAAGTGTCTTTTCTCTTTTTTGAAGAGAGCTAGACATGGAAAATGGGTTTACTTTGATAGTGAAGGGATGAGACAGAGATAAAGCATTTTATACTTGAGTACCATTATCTCCTTAGGGATTAATTGTCTTTTTACTATTAGAGGAAATAATATGTTGAAAAGAAACTTTGAACCAATATCTTAGTTCACAGTTTTGCCCATATTTTGGGGAATAAGATATGGTGAGCAAGGAGGAGGATGCCTTTTCCTCCTTTTTTTTTTTTTTTCCTTCTACTAAATGGGAGAAAATGATAATGCATTTTTCCTGTTCGTTCTTCCAATTTCCTTCTTTCCAAGCGGATCTGGTTTATTAAATCATACATTTTAAAAAATTTATTGCAGAAGTTATTAACATAATGAACTTGAAGTTTGCTTAGCATTTTCAAAAATGAAACTTTCATGTTGCATGGTTCTCAAGCTCTTTGCAGTACTAATTTACATTCCTCTTCCGAGAACTAAGTATCTTCTATTTGTATATTTTTGCAGTATCCTGTGTATTTTGCTTTTGAGGATGATGATATTGATGCTGTTTTGGCTGATGTCAAGAGGAATGATGCCATTGGTCAGCCTGCTACTGCTACTACTGGCGGGTATAGTTGCTATCTGTTCTTGAACATTTCACCACTTTTAGTGCTACTGGGATTCACATTGCCTGAATATGTTTTTTTGATCTATTTGAGTGAGAAATACATGCAACTGATTTCCTCAATCTCCTCGGTGAAAATATAAGATATAGACAATTACTTCTGTTTTTCTTCTTACATTGTAGTGACCTAATATCATCTTGTTACAGAAAAAAAGGGATAAGGGGGCTTGGCAACATAACCATGTTTGTAGAAGCCAGTTTTTAACCTTAACATAATGATTTAGTCCAGGGAATCTGCCCTGATTTCTTACCTATCACCTTCCATAAACGAAGGGAGGAAGAGGCTGTGACAGTGTGTAGAATCAGCATTTTTCTCAATTCTAAATGCCCAAAAATCTCTATGTGAATCATGCCCTCTTCTTGTGGATAAAATTTTCAATGACGAGCATTGAGTTGTTCTTGCGTTTTGGTTCATTTTGCCTTTTGAAGCTTACCGAAATTTCTGCTGATTTAGTCATTGCTACTTCTCTTGTTATAATGTGTCTATTAAATAGTTAATATGATTTCATATGTATTTTTTTTTATAAGTAATTGTCACATATCAATAAAAGTGTAAGGCACCCCTAGGTATACCGGAAGTACCTAGCTAAAAGGAGTAAAAAGAACAAGGAGATAACTATAACTAATCGTCAAATGAGAAACATAAGCAGTTGTCCAAAGATACAAGGTTTTGAATAATGAGGACTAAATCTCTTCCAATGTCTTCCCTTGGTCCTCAAAACTTTTATCATTCATTTCCTTCCCTAAACACCATTAAAAAAACTAGGCACCATCTTCTAAACAACATCACTCCGTGGACTTTAGGTAGTCCACCAACAAGCATACAAGTTGACAACGCATCTAGGCATAACCCAAGATAATCTCAAATGACTAAAAAAGGTAATCCAAATGGCATAAGTGATAAGTCACGTCACAATGAAGAAGAAGATGGTTCACGGACTTCCCATTCCTCTTGCACGTGCAACATCTGTCCACCACAAATGACGAGCCATATTGAATGTTTAATAACTCTAGATTTGATGTCATTGTCAGCAATGCTTGTTACAATATACTTGTGGTTTTCCTAGTTTTTTTGAATTGTCATTGCATGTGTTTGATCTCAACTTTGCTCATAAAATATTGCAGATTCAAGCTTGTCGTCTCAGCATCAGAGCCTAAGAAACTTGCTTCTCCCACCATCACAAACATTCAGGTCCTTATTCAACCTTTGCTTATCCCAATTGGGAATACTAAAATAATAATGTAAGTGAGAGAAGCACTTTGTGATGAACACCCTTGAATTAGCAATTTGAGGTCCATTAAGTCCTTAGGACCTTCATTAAATTCTGCCACGCCCTTTGCTTTTTACTCCTTCTTCCTTTTTTTTTTTTTTTTTCCTAATCACTCTTTGCTGTTTACTTCAATGTGTGATATCTGTCGAAGTCATATTGGATTATCTGAAATTAAGTATTATAAAATGTCAGACTAATGTATCATAAGTTCTTCAAAGGATTGCACTATGGAGGTGCAACTTGAGGCATGTTTTTGGTTTGAAAGTGGACATTGCATATTAAGAATTTAATTGGGAAGTGCATTTTGGGGTGTACAAAATTTCATGTGCTCTTGGTTTTCTTGAACTTGTACTTCAATTGAATATTTTCTTCAATTGGTTACAGGGATGGTTGCCAGGACTGAAAACAGATGGCGATGCAAGTCAACTTCCAACCATTGCTATAGTAGCATCATATGATACATTTGGGGCGGCTCCTGTATGTTATTTTATTAAATTTAATCAATGAAATCAACTTCTATGAGCTGTATAAAGGTGCAATAAAATTCATATTTGTAGGCATTGTCAGTGGGAAGCGATAGCAATGGAAGTGGCATTGTGGCACTTCTTGAAATAGCTAGGCTATTCTCTATTCTTTATTCAAATCCTAAGACAAGAGGAAGATATAATTTACTTTTTGGGCTAACCTCTGGAGGACCTTACAACTACAATGGAACTCAAAAGGTGCTTATCTTCTCTTGAATGATTATAATTTTTGTTGTCCCTTTTACCTTTTTACATTTCTCGTTAAGTTGCTCTTGCCTTTCCCAGTGGCTTCGGAGCTTTGATCAACGTTTGCGTGAGGGTATTGACTATGCTATTTGCTTAAATAGCATTGGTTCATGGGATAATGAATTATGGATTCATGTGTCTAAACCTCCAGAAAACGCCTACATAAAGCAAATATTTGAAGTAAGCTACTTTAGTTTCACATAATGCTTTTTGAAGTGTTATCATATTACTTTTTGTGCTGTTTTATGATTGGATTTCAGTGTAGGGTTTCTCTAATGTAGCAGAAGAGTTGGGCTTTGAAGTTGGTTTGAAGCACAAGAAGATAAATATTTCAAATCCTCGAGTAAGTAGATCTACCTGAAAGTTTGAACTACTTACATTATTCTTCAAAGAGATAAGTATTTATTCCTGCATTTAGACCGAATCTTTTCATGATACTGGTTTGAGAAAAATCACAAACTTAGTGTTACTAGGAAAAGTTATTTCAAGTGGTAACGGCCTTGGTCATGGTGGCATTCCATCAGGTCTAAGGTTTGAATCCTTTTGGGTGCAAACAATTCCTTGGGCTAGCCTGCTGGTGAAGTCGGAGTATTACCTGATCCGTGTGGAGGGGGCACTTTACACGGGTCCGAGGTTTACTCAACAGAGGTGGGTATCCGAAGTGGTCCTGCCTTGGAGGCGGTTCTCGTTATCAAAAAAAAGTTATATTGATTATTGAAATAATTGTTCTAGTCTGATTTTGACATGTATTCTTTGCAACTTGCTGTTGCAATGTTTGGTTTTTGTGGTAATTGAAATGTTCATTGTGAAATCACCAATCCAGGAATACAGTTTAGTAGAAAGTTGGAATTAGGCTGTAAGATATGGGCAGTGATGCCCGTCTGGGCTATTATTATTTTGTCACTTCTACACGCAAGGTTGGTTGAGAAACTTTTTAATGCAGAAACTTAGCATATGCTTTTATTATAATGTCGACATCATTGCTTGTTGGTGTACTGCTGATAGAACTCAGAGCATTGTTGTATGAAAGATGGTGCATTTTTGCCTCTTGTGGTGCCTTTGGAGGGAAAGGAATGATAGAAATTTTGAGGACTGCGAGAGAACGTTAGAGGAGCTTGAGTCCTTTTTCTTTCATACTCTTGTTTCTTTGGTCAGCTGCATTTATTTCTCCCTTGGTGCTTAGTTATCATGATTTTCTTGTTTTTCTTTTTTCCTAGTTAGCTAGGTGTTTTCTCTAGTATACTTTCTGTGTACCTTGGAGCACCTTGCGCTTTTAAAGATGTTTCGCTTATCAAAAAAATAATGTTGACATCATGTTGGTTTTGAAGTACCATGAGTTTTTTAATATAGTATAGTTTACAAGTTCAGAAAATTAATTGAGTTTGTTATGAAATTAACATTTTGATATTCAATCTCTCTTCTCTATAGTTATTCACAAGTGTATAAGTAAATGGGTTTTTTTCATTTTCTTTCTTTTTATTTTATAAGTAATCAAAAAATTTATTAAAAGCGTAAGGCGCCTTAAGTAAACAGGAAGTTACAAAAGGAAACACCTAACTAAAACGAGGCACCCCAAAAAAAAAACCCCAAAACCCTAACAGAATCAACCAAGAAAGACCCCCACATTCTCCACCACCCTAAAGTCCCACAACAACCACCTGAAGCCCCACAAAAGACATCATAAACAACGTACAACGCAAAAGACATGAACCTTGCCTTTTCCACGACTAGAAGACTCGTGCTGCCTGTTCTAAGTCATTAGCCTTCCATTTTTTTTTTCATAATGAAGCTACTCGATTTCTGAGTGTACTGTGTTTTAATGGAAAAATAAATGAAATGTATAAGCTTCTGTGCCCTCAAGTTGTGCCTAGATTCTACTGTTGGGCCTGGTGATAAAGCTGTTTACCTGCTATAGGTAGCTTGGGAGCATGAACAGTTTTCAAGGCTGAGAGTTACTGCTGCCACCCTTTCAGAACTCCTGACGGCACCTGAACTGTTGGAAAGGACTGGAGGATTGGTTGATAGCAGGTAATGCTTTTGATGCAAAATCATCTTGAATTTATTGCTATATCTGTTCCATTTAGAGGGCCATATGCTGAGAGCTTGATGTTCTGCAGACACTTTGTGAATGAAACTGCAATTGTCAGAAGCGTCAAATTAGTTGCAGAGAGTCTTGCGGTAAGGTTATATGCCTTGAGATACACTTTTCTGATGTTTCCATTAAATCAGTCAAAAACATGCATTCTTACACTTTGTCTTATCATGTTGTAGTGTTTTCTATGAATTACTTTAAGGAGCTTGAAAACTTACCAATGTCTTTGAGAGTTTGAAATGTAAAAGAGAGATATTTGGAGTCAGCTTTTGTACCCATGCAATTGTTTTACATGTCGCAGCCTGTATCACATGGACACCTGTAGGAATTTTTCAATGACACTAAATAGGTGTAACCATACATGTGTTGGGTATATGTTCCTAGTTTACTGGAAGAAAGATGTGTATACCAACTCCTATGTTCAAGAAAGGAAGAGAGCACACTCATTTGAAATGATGATATTTTGGTGTGAGTTTGATATGCATATAGAGCCGATTTGTAAACTGAGTTATGTATGCAAAACATGCTATATTGAACTGAAACTTAAATCTGTCATGGGAATTTAAAAGCAAAATTGAACCTGTCGGAACGCGTCTTATCATAGAATATAGGATTTAGATGGATCCTTATTATATTTTGTTGCGTGACATGCATGCCTACTTGTGGTAATGTAGTTTTAGAACAAATATGTAATATTGAGTTCTAATGAAGGCTACAAATTTATGGCTATTGTAGCATACTTGAAATCTGTGATTTTTCTTTGAGCTGCATAGAAACCTCTGTTAATTAAATGGTTGACCCATGTAACAAGAACATTGACATGGCATCATTATCTTCAAGATAAGCGTTTGACATGAAGAATTCTAGAATCCGAATTGCAATTATATAGTAGTCATTGAAATGACTATTCATGTATGATGTAGAAAATAGGTTATATAATTGATGTCATCTTGTTATATAGATTCTAATGATGCTTTTGTACTTAAATGTTGGGTGAAAGTGACGGACAGATATTGGTCTAAAATGGAAGTTGCATATTTATGATGGATAACTATATGAAATTTACCATGATTTTTGATCTGCTCGGTTGGCTCGGTTGGTCATATTCAAAGAGGTAAATTGCATGAATATAATTTAACTGACAGAATGTGGTCATTCACCAAGATTGAGGTCAAACACGTCCAGAATTCTGGATTAATTGTCAGCATCATAATTCATAAGTGTAATCAGTATGATTGCTTATTTGCTATTCATAAGAATTTGAAGTTATAAGAATATTTATTTGATTGTTACTAACTCGTGTGTTTAGACACTTAATATCCAACAATCTTATGTTTGTTCACTTGACTTTACAGCTCGTAGTTGTCTGATCTCTAATGCTGTATTTTCCTCTATTTTATGTAGAGGCATATCTATGGCCACCAGGGAAAGAACATCCAAATCTTTGCAGATGACAGTGTTTTGGCTGTCAATCCTTCTTATATACGATCATGGTTGGATCTTTTGTCACGGACGCCTAGAGTGGCACCTTTCCTCTCAAAGAATGACCCATTTATCATGGCATTAAAAAAGGTTCTCAACTATTTTATGCATTTCTTTTCATTGCATGTTATGGTTTTCCCTTGAATTGTCTGTTAGTTCTTTTATAGCAATGTTTTTCACTTGAAAGATTATGCTGAAATTTATAAGCTATGTTTTTACATGTTTATCTTATCGTTCCCGGATTATAACTGAAGACTATAAAGTCTATTTGTTTTCATGTTTGGTTCCAATGCAATTTACAGACTTTAAAATTGGGTATTGTGCTTAGAAACATCAGACCTTGTATACTTCCAGTGTATGTTGGGGCGTCTTACGCTTTTAATAAAACTTCTTATTACTTATAAAAAAAAAATTTCTGTTGTTGACAATGCCTGCCTTAACCTCACAAAGAGGGAAAGGAAAAAGGTGAAGGTTTTCCCGCCTTAAGGTTTCACAGAAATTTCCATTACGCTTTTTAAGTTGACGCAATTTTGCCCTAGGATTAGTGGATGTTGTGACTCTGAATCCAAATTGTTGAATCTTATTACAGCAGTTCAGAGTCAGTGTTACAATGCTGATGGTGTTTTCTTGTTTTCACATATTTTTTGATAAATTCTCAATACATTCTGATGTAAGGTGCCTCTGTTTCAGTGGCAAGTACTACGAAATGATTGACAGATATATTTAGGTGAAAAGCTAGGGAAACGCAGCATGCAGTGTGCTTTGGGGTGTGGCTGGGTTGTGTTGTGGATTTAGAGTGTGCCTTTACGTTAACCTAAGACTGGGTTACTGGAAAAAAGAAAAAAAAAGAAGAAGAAAATACTAAAAACTGTTATTTTCAGTGATAAACATCTCTTCTAGTTCCTTCAATTTAATCCATAACTTCAATTTGTTGCAGGAATTAGAAGATCATACTAATGAGGTGAATGTGCAACATGAAGTGCTTGATGGGATGTTCACTTTCTATGATTCGACTAAAGCCAGACTTAACATATATCAGGTAATCATAAGTTAGTTTTCTGTTTTTCTTTGGGATGTTCACATTATTCACTTTATTGAATAATGTGATAAATTTCTGTTCTCCTTGGGGAACTTAATTCTCTTTGATGAGTCAGGCCCTCCAAATATCTTTATGCCTTATTTTTTTACACTCTACAATCTGAATTATTTGTCTGCATGACATTCAGTTTTTTGCCCCATTGTCTCCTACATCGAGATTATACAAAGAAAATATATTTATTTTAGAAATGATCATTTATGAATCTATTGATTCGTTTATTTGGTTTTCATTGGCTTGAAAGATAATCAGTTCCTTTGTTATTACAGGTAGCTAGTGTAACGTTCGACTTGCTGTTGCTTCTAGTGTTGGGATCGTATTTGATAGTGCTATTCAGTTTTCTTGTCATCACTACTAGGGTATTTTCTTTGAATCCAAATTCATGTGTTATAATCTATTATCTTCTTTTTACAATTTGCTTCCCCCTCGCATACTAAAATTGTTGATGATGGCATCAAACAGGGTCTTGATGACCTAATCAGTTTATTTCGACGACCTCCCTCTCGCAAGGTGAAAACGGCTTAGATGATGGGTGAAGACTGAAGGGAGTATAATTTAAGGACTTTCTTGGTTTGGCAGTGAATTTTTCTCGTGTAGCTTAAATTGAAATCACAATGGAGGATTGGTTGGTGATCCACTGTTAATTACTCCTAATGTTACGAGGGAAGATCTTCATGTTTTATTTTTGCAAAAAATGAGGACCATCATTGTACGAGAAAAATTTTGTGAGATTCATTTTTTATCCACGTGTTATTGCCAACTTCGCGAAGGAGCAAAAGAAACTGTGTTCAAATGCATGCTTATTATATCTGGTTTAGCAAAATATCTATAATCCTAATTCTTCACTCAATAGAACATGTGATTCTTTACAGCAATGATATTCTTCACATTTATTTATCACAATTATATCATATTAGCTGATGTGACGTGTTTTAAGAAAATTTTCAATGTTCTCATACCAGTCACTTAAAACATATAATGTCAGCCGGTCTGATAAACGGTTGTGTGAAGAATAGCTTCTCTCTTTTAAGATGCTCTAGGGTTTGGACTTTCCAACTCAAGTGGCTTTAAACAAGTACTCGCAAGACAATCGTACTTTTTATACGATGGTATCTCAACAGCTCTCTAAAACAAATTGAAGCTACAAAACGGGAAATTACACAGGAATTAAAATCCTGTCATCATAATTTGACAATTTTTTATCCATCTAGAATGTGGGGTTACGACTTTAGCAACTTCCATAAAGTAATGAGGTATATAAGTGGTCTCAACTTAAAAAAACTCTTATCCTTCGAGTAGCGTCTTGCCATCTCCTAAAGCCGCTTTGCTCCCCTCATCAGAGAAGCAAACATGAGGAGGAAGCGCTTCCTCCACTTCTCTCCCTCTCTACCCTTTGCACTCTCTTTTCCTCTTTTTTTCTCCCTTTGTGGGAATATGAAAGATTTACTGTTACCCGCTCACCTCTATCATGCACACTCTTCTACTGGCTTCCCCACCCCCAAATCCACATGTGTAACTAGCCAGACACTCCAATTATGCGTGGGCCCTACGCGCCACCATCTTTACAGGTGCGTGAAGCACAACGCCACCCTCTTGGTGGTTTCTGTCTCTAGTTCTTCCCTACAAGAGCTCGTCTCCCATCTCCTTCATCAATTGCCTCATCACAGTCATCGTCAGAGCACCATTTGGTCAGTGTTTTAATCATCATGCTACATCACATACCACTTTCACAATGTCCCTCTCCTTGGCCTTTTGGTCAAAGAACTATGGGATCAAATCTATTTGAATCCAATTTTCGTTTTATTGATAGTTTAAATTTCTCGCACTGTAATAGCTGTCTGTAAGGAGTTTGTCGGGAACCCGGCCTCTCCTTGTAGTTTTCTTTACCATAATGGTTTAGTTGCTCAAAAAAAGACAAAAATAAGTCTGAACCCAAACCATCTTTTTTGACTTTTCAATCCCACTTCAACAATATAATGTGAATTTCGTCAGCAATATAAATTTGCTGCAACTGTTCTGTCAGTAGAAACTTGGATGCGAAGAACAACCATAGAGAGCAAAACTCAGAGCAGAGAGTTGTTATCCACCTGGAAACACTCCTGACTAGCAAACTCATTGTCCTAAGAACTCAAAGGCAAGCTATGCCAACTAGCAGGGGAAAAATAACTAACAAAATCATTCAACTCTTTACAGTGGTTTCGTCATGACGCCATATATGTTTTGCTGCGATTTGCATCTTCCACAGGATAAATATGTGCCATCAAATGCTAAATAAAACTCAATGGAAAGAGTTGGTTTTGAAAGGGATATCCGGCCTATTGAAGCAAGAAAAGTAAACAAGCTAAAAATAAAATTATCTAAACCATTCATGCAGCCTTCCAAATATTAAAAAAAAAAAATAATAAATTAAAGGGTAGTATCAGCTATCAGCTGCCGGCTCCGGGGGTCCTCTTGCTATTGGCATACCAGAATTGAAATGCCTACTGGGCCTTGCATTGTCCACAAAAACGACACGTCCATCTAGCAACTGCAAAGTATTCCACTTTCATTTTTGCTATTTCACAATTTTGGGTCGGAATTTTTTTTTTTTTTTAAAAAGGAAAAAGAAAGAAAGGAGATAAGTAATCTTGCCTTCCCATTCATGTCCATCAACGCCTTCTGGGCTTCATCCTCTTTAGCAAAAGTCACATACCCATAACCTTTTGATCTGTTTCTGACTTTATCCATTACTATGTTAGCTGGAAAAGGAGAAGAGCTGAGTGTCTAAAGATAATTAATAAGGAAGAAGATATTGATGCTCGGAACAGAAGTTACCTTCAGTAACTTCACCAAATTTTGAAAACGCTTCGGCTAATGTCTCTTCTGTGGTGGAGAACGATATATCTGCAACAAATTCATAAGTGATGTCAATGGTGAAAGAGTTATGAAAGTTGGGTGTGTCAAATAGCCCAAGAGTCAAAAACAGAGTATGCTGGTATCATCTACTTAAGAGTATACATCTGTGGTCTAAATACCCTACATAATTGAATGTAATATACATTCGTACATGTGCATGTGGCACAGGTGTGTTTCTTATGACTCCCTCAAAATATCCACAGACAAGTCCTCTTTTCCAAATTTGAATAATGCAATAGTGTAGCTACTTGAAGAATCAAATTCAAGTAAGCTCACAGGGAGTTCAACCATTAGTACAGCGTTGATCACTAAACAAACCATATGCTCTATGCGGCTTATAACTAATTCGAAAATGGCTTTAAGCAGATAAACACTTTGTGTGCATCCCTCAACGGATCAAAGATGCTTATAATGAGAAATCTGCCTAAATGGGTAGACTAGGCTGTCTCACTTCTTACGAAAATTTTAGGTATCAATATCACTGAAAAATTCCTATCTGAAAAAATTTGTCAAGTATTTAAATCACTACTCCTGAAGCATTCTAATGGTGCTTACTTCTGATTGAGGTTGAACCATTGTAAACTTCAAGCATTCAATTTCGGTCATCAGATTGGTAAGACCATGAATTAATAGTGTAACCTCAGCAGAGGGAAGAACAAAAGTCTGTAGTACAATCACCAAATAACTCTACCAATGAATTGAAAGCAATGGTTTTGAAGACCTGGAATCTTTCCCTATGGCGGTATGTAAACAAATAAAGAACTCGTTAATCTATTAGGAACATAACACACCCCTTTTCCTTTATCCTAAAACACTAGAAACCCTTTTTTTACTGAGGGTTATAATTACCCTTCCGTCTGATTTCTAAAACCCTTCTCATTTCTAACATAAAATCCATAAAATTGACTTCTTCTTTTTTTTTTTCTTTTTTTTTTTTTAAAAAAAAGAAGGTAAAAGAATCTGTTCAAAAAAAGCTAGATTATAGATCTACTAGGAATTCTTTCATCAGGATTCTAATCCGTAAAAGCTGCTACACTTCTTTTCATTCATTTTACAATTGGACAGGACCCATGCCCAATCTGATGGAACAGGGCTTTCATTTAAAGTGTAATTTGACACTTCCTGTTTTACAATATCATTCAAAATCATAATAAGAACAATCAGATTGATCGACCTACCTTATTTTCATTTTATCCTTCTACCTTATCACCCAACTTGAATCACAAGCAAAATCACCGGGACATCGAACAAAATTTGCAAATAATATACGCAGTGGACAAAGCTTTCCGGTTAACATTATAGACAGACTTACAACAGTATCAACCCAAAAGAACTTTCATATGGATATATTACATATGCAATGGAATATAACTTGTATCAACTGCTTGCTGATTCTCAAGTGGTCGCGTATAATTCTTAAGAACATTTCAGAGCTTCATTACCAATTTACCTAGCAATACTATTTAAATGTCGAAGAATGAATACTAATACACTGTTTGGAGACTGAGAAATCCCTTTTTTCGTATTTTTCTTTTATAAGATTTTGCAAAGTTACGATATTTACTACTCAATAAAGCCGAATAGTTTTGTTAGGGAAGCAGTTGATTTCTTCAAGATCTCAGTTAGGTGGAAAAATGTTATGATTCTAGATTTCAATCCCTTTTCTTTTTCAAAACTTTATCACTAACCAAACGGAGCCTATACCAGGAAACCTTGACACACAGCGAGAGAGAGAGGTAGTACCTTTGACGAAAAGCTTGGAAGCAATTCCTCTGAAGAAGATGAGCTGAGCTGGATAAATGTTAGGGCTTGGATGAGAGATATATCTGTGCAGGTTTTGAGACATTCCCCTCAAAGCCGCCATGAGAGAGAGAGAGAGAGAGAGAGCAAGCAAAGCCTAGCTCTGTTAAGGCTGTTTGTGCGACTCCGTCAAGCAGAAAGAAGTTTAGGGGCCATTTTGTTGAAATATCAAGTTCTGGGCTTATAATTGGAAATATGGAAACTTGGGGGGTCTAAACTTGGACCAAAAGATCAACAAATTCTCAAAAAAGTTATTAAAGATGATGAAATTAAATTTGAAAATTAGATAATAATGATGATAATAGTAATAACAAATAATAATAATAATAATGGTGGTCCGATATCCTACAATTATTACTAATATTTATTATATTAGTAAGCTTATTTAGAAAATTTGGAAGATATTGATCCACGAAATAAGTGATGGTAAAAACAAATTTTGATAGTGCTAACAACTAAAATATAATTTATTAAGAATTTAAATAAAATTCTATCTTAAGGTTTTATGTTGAAATGTTATTTGGATATATTTTAAGAAAATAGTTTACGATTAACGTTAGCTTGAAAGTTTGGGGGTGGCTGAACCACTCCGATGGTTGAAAGAGGTGGTTCAGCCACTCAAAACTTACACGTGCAATCAGTTTATCTCTCTTATGTGCTATTGCAATACAAATAGTTCATTTTTTTTTAATAAACTACAATGATAAGAACTTTTGCACTCCATGCAATACCCAAGTTATTGCACGGAATCTCAATCCAAAAAGAAAAATGAATTGGTAAAATGATCTTTCATAATGTAAGAAACATGCTTATAAAAGAAAACAAACCACAGTTAATTTCATGTGTGCTAACTGGAATTACTTCTTCTTCTTCTTTTTTTCATTTTTTTTTTTTCATTGCTAACTTGAATTATTGATCTCCACTATATCATTAGGCTAATAAGACATACATAGAGGATGTTTGGCTTTGCGTTTCATCAAACTCACTTTTATCATCCAAAAAGTGCTTTCAAAGAAAATGTGTCGTTTGGGTTTTTTCTAACAATACTATTAAGAGATCAAGGACAATTTTTTTTTTTTTTCTTCTGAATTTGTTGATTTTTCTGATTTTTTTAATCATTTTCCAATTTATTATTATTATTATTATTTTAGGGGTAATTGTCATTTTCTTGCACAAAAAAGGAGACATTGCAACCCCAATGATAGTTTGGAGGAAAGTTCATTAAAAGACATTGCAAATTGCTTAATAATTAGAGGGTAAATGTAATTCTCTGCCTTTTTCCTAAATACTTTCATTTATTTCCAAAGCACCAGGTCAATTTCTTTCAGGATGTTGTTCACTTTAGTGACAAGGTCATTGTGAATAATCTTAACATCCTTCACAATAATTTCCATTATTTAGCCAGAGGGTTATGAAACACTCGAACCACAAGAGGCGGAGAGCATATCCAGAATGCTAATGCACAAGGAAATCTCCTCAGAAACTGACTGTGCACTAGCATATTCAGAATGTTGATCAATATCTGAGCACCTGTTTGTTAGCATTGGAGCCCTTGGTTCCCTCAAAATAACAGTCAAATCTATCTCTCTTTTCCTTGAGTCCTTTTTGCCTAATTCAAGAGGAAGAGAAAGGAATCATTCTCATTAACACAGCTTGGCAATTCAAACAAAAGGTTGAATCTGTCTTTTTCCTTGGATCTTTCTGTCTAGTTCATGATAGGAAAAGGAAAGAATAGCTCTCATAACTCGGTTATACCAAGACTTAAATGTGATGTACAAGTTTATCAGCTTCACATACCATTGAAAATCAGAATACTTGCAATATTAACAAAACGTACTATCATTAGAAAGGTGATCAGAGATAAATAATGCTATACAGGTCTTCATATCTTACATGCACTTCCAGCTAAAAAAACAAAAACAAAAGAAAAGAAAAGAACCACATAATAAACAAAATTCCAGCATCGCCATCGCACTGCCTCTTCAAATGGGTCATGATTGGTGTGCATTCAGAAGAGCTCGACAAACCATGTCAATGAATTGATTGTCCTACCACATATGCAAGCTGATCAGATGAGACCGAAAAAGTAACTGAACCCAAGAGGGTTAGGCCAAGTAAATGTGATGGGATCGGGTGCTATTAACTGCTCATATTGTATGCAATACAGGCAATAAATGTGAGAGGGAAATGGGCCTCACGCCTCTTTGGGCAGGTGAGTTCCATATCCCAGATTGTCCAAGCAAGTACGGAACCCACATCCCCTATCACATTAGTTACTCATATTGAGAAAATAGCAGTTCCGTGTGCAACAAATGCTAGTAACAGGGTATGTCTTGAATAAAAGGCATGAAAAGTCCAATAAGCAGAAAACTGGTTGTATGCCAGCTCAATCCAGTTTCTTTGAATACTAATATTCTGAAAGCCTATATGCAGTTGTCTATGCAATGCCTTTATTGGGAAAAAAAAAATGTAGTAATCAAACTTATTTCCAATACTATATAGTATTTCCAGCACCCGGGGAGACCACCCCTATTGAGAAGTGACAGTACGTATTATATTTAAATCCATATAATTAACTTCCAATTATTTATTTAATCACAAAAGTCGAAGTTATTCTGTACAAAAAAATGTCCAGAAAGCATTTGATAGCAAATTCATAATAATCTATTAGCAATCTTAGCTGTAAACGAAGTGAAGTGATTTGATGCAAACACAAAATGCATGATTATCTTGTTAATGATATCTTCTTAAACAGAAATTATAATTACAATCGCCAGAAGTATGTGATAGCTGAAAAACAAGCTTCAAACATTTTAGTAACTAGAAAAACTAACCTGAACAAGCACAAGAAGTGCATCTCGGACTTTATCTCGGTTAATAACTGGTCCGTAGTTTGGGGTTAGAACAGAAACAGGAGTAAGAGATGGTGGTGGGGTGGGAGGTGGAAAAGGTTGTAACAAAGGAGCACCATATGGGCGTTGTAGATTTGCCCCAGGATGAAGTGGAGGAGCAGTAGGTATGGATGAGGAGACAGGTGGCATCATCATTGCAGAGGAGGAAGGAGGAGGAACAAAAAATGAAGAGGGCTTTACAAGATTAGTGATCTGGCTGCTGTTGTTGTTGGATTCAGGGGTATCAAGGAGAGGCATTAAAGGAGTAGATGATGCCAAAGGAGGAGATGGTATTTGCAATGTTGGCACGGTAGGAGAGGCAACACTTGCTGGATGGGAAGGTGGAGGGCCGACTGTTGCAGAGGACTGGTAAGGTCCAGTCATGGCTGTATTTGAAACATTCCCAATAGCCATGGCTGCCTGCAATAAGGAAATCAATAGACTCAGTTTTGCTCAAATAGAAAGAAAATACAAATTACTTTTCTTTCCAGGGTAGTAAAACAGAAGTTGAACAGTAAATCTATAAAAATAATAGAATCAGTGTACCATCCAGTATGGATATGAAGAATGTCATCTACTTGAACATTAAAGAATCCCTTTTGGGTAATGCAGAGAGAAGTTGAATACAAAAAAGCTTGCTGTAACATAGTGTCATACTTCCACATATCTCTAGATAGAAGTTCCTTCTAGCAATTTTTTTTTTTAAAAAAAAAAATTGTCTTATTGCAGAATTCCGTCAATATGCCAAAAAACTGATCTACACCCTATGTAGCTAGGACTGCGCAACTTAGTTGTCATACCCTGTGTTAGCATGGGGCCAGTGTCCGACCTCTAGCTTAAACTAGGACACTTTTTTATCTCACCTACAGCAAGAAGCTCTCCTTGGAAAGAGGAGAAAATTTTCACAATGACCTTAGGATGTCAGTCTACGGAAAAGAACCAAGAAGAGGAATTTTATACCAATGGCTGAAGTGAAAATTGTAGACACTATATTGATATCTATTCTTGAAAATGAAGAACAGATATCACTGAATGATGAGAATGCTACAGTTAATCATGAGGTTTGATCTCAGGTGCAAACATAATAAAATGCCATGAAAAATTTCCAGAACCAGATAACATTGTCCAAAAGACTACATTTTACATACACTGAAGAAGTTCACAAAGGAAGGGTCATCAGGAACATCTGTAACATTGGAGGCAGTTGATGGTGGCTCCAGTGGACCATCCATAACTGCCATAGTTGGGACTGCTTCCAGTTCCTCAAATTCACTGCAGTGAAACACAACAAAACATTATTTCTTGAATTTTTATAATAATCAGGATGCATCACAGACAATGACAGACAGAAAACGAATGTACGTAGAGCGAGTCAGCCAGAGATACGTCTTTTAACACACTAAAAACGAAGAACAAATGGAAGTTTTCATTGGACTTCCAGATCATGAGAACATCATGAAGTTATTCATTCACATTTGAAAAGATATAAAACTTTAAAAGTTAAGTTCGACTTCAAAATCCTGGTTATTACATTCCAAAGAAAGAAAAAAATATAATAATTTCAGGTCAGAAAAATCTAGCTAGGAAACTTGAAAATAAGAAGGAAGTAATGCCACAGATGAAGAATCTCAGCAACAATTAGAAAAAATGCAGATGCAAATGCAACTCTATCAGAATGAAATTATGGCAATTTAAAAGAAAAAGAAATAAGGAAGCTCAAATGTGAAACAGAAGAAATGGAAAGTAAAAGCACAAATGTTTTCTACAATTTGTTCTTGTTCAATTGAATACACAATTGACAAAATCATTCAAGAATCATTATAAATGAAATGACATTGTAGAAGAGCCCATAACACCGCCACATAGGCCATGATATAGATAAAAAATGGTAGTTACTCGAATAAATTTTTTTCATGATTTCAAATTTATAAGTACTAAAAGATCATCATGCTTTCTTACTTCAGACTTCAGAAAATATAAACAGCTACAGAATGGAATTTCCAATCATTACCTTTTATTTGAAGACACCTTTGACTTTTGAGGCACCTTGGAGTATGCATTAAGTATCCTGCAAGCATAAAAGAAAGTAAATGATGAAAAAAATAAAGAATATAGTTGTTGAGAATGAAAATACGCATGGAGACGATTCTATACATCACAAGTTTTTGTCAAATGGATAATATGCATAAATTTCAGTAACCCACGCAAACATATCTAACAATGCAAGTCTGGAGTCCCTCTGAATTATAAAAAGGTATCCAGAACCAAATGCAAAAAAGGCTCTTCGGACATTTAATCGACTTATTAATTATTGCAACTGTTATTCTACAAAACATAGATATGGATACAGTAACACCCAAATATACTGTATGACAAGGATAAGATTAAACAGGAATATGCTAATATATAATTTCAAGAAAATGTGTGTGCATGCTCGTAGCAAAAGTATGAGTTAGATAAATTTTCAAATAAATATATCTTGATATGTCGATTTAATCGTGTATGGAATTGCTCATTTTTAAATTATTTAAAATATATTTCACGTACCCTTCCGATGTTTTTATCCATAAATTATGTTTTATTCTATAGTTACGAGGGTCATATGTATCCGATACTTATGCAACAAGGAGTAACTTGTTTATACATTTATGCATTGCTTCATATCAGGAAGCATCCAGAAAGTAACATATGCAACACAGATACAAGGATACAACTCCTTACAGAAGTATCTGTGCAGCATAGCTATTATACGTACATTCGCATTTAAAAATATATATGATAAATAGACACCAATGAATTCAACCATACTAGGTAATCAGAATTCAGAAAGAAGGCATGCTACAATTACTTCTTAAAGAGTTATTTGTAAACATACAAGCCATCTAATCCTTTTAAATCAAGTTCATTAATAATCTACATTAAGTTGTATCTCAGATCCATCAAATAGAACAAATCAGATGTGTACAGCACCTTTATACATAGGACTGAATGCCTAGCATTGTCAACCATCTACTTCCTTTAGCCTCTTCTAGCAATGTTGGATTTACATTTTCATGCCAAGCCACAAGATCAACAGTTCACAGGCTGGTAAAGAGAGCTGTTAATGAAAATGAAACTTTAGAAATTTTCTAGCTCGGTTTGCCACTCACAAGCTTCCAAGTATGGACGTTATCCAGAATTTTATTCTCTCCACAAAACTAGCAATTTATTTGTGAAACCTTAAACAAATTACTATAAATTCAGAACTATATAGATGTGCATTAACAGGATAAGTAGGAAATATCCCAAATTCAGTAGCCAACCCATAACAATTACAAAATTAAGAAATATGAAAGACCGAATGTTTTGAAATAAAGCATTCCACTTTTTACTGAACCGAACAACTATTTGAAATATCTCCTTACTGCATTTTTCATAAGGACAGCTCAATGCAATAAAATCCCAATACACCAAGTCATCACAAAAGTCATCCCACCAAAGTAGAAGACCCTTGGCATATCTATCGATTCAACACACTCCAAATAAGTAGGGATTGCAGAGTGAAATCAGACATGTGCATATTAAATATCCTAATCAACTACTTGTCAAAAATATCCTAATCAACTTGCCTGAAGTGCACAAATAAAAAAGGTCCACCTTCATTGCAATTTGGCAAATAAGTGCTCAATCGCCCACAAAATTACATTGGAATGACCTAAGAAAAGATCCCAAAAAAAAAAAAAAAAAAAACCGTTTTCCAATCATTCAAGTGATTTTGTTCCAAAATCACAATGATCATAAAATTACTGGGAACATGCTCTAAGCAGAACTCCATAATTTTTCTTTTTTGAAAGTATGCCTAAGATCTACCATCCCACAACAATGCTCCAAATCACGTCAATGATTTGACCTTACACTGCACACCACACAGTTACATTCAAGAAAGATCCTACAGCCTTGCCATCTTCCTGTTCAGATGTCACATATGAATGCCTAAGCTCATTGCACTTTGCCATGTTTCTTTGGCCCAACATAGCACTTCCATTACTGATCAACAGACACACCTATTTCAATTGCACATTCTGAGTCACTTATGACTTCATAAATCACTCCTACTGTCATGATACCCAAAAAACCCTCTCTCCATCACAGGCATAAACACTCTAATCAACCAAATGATTTTAGTTCTCATGCCAACTCACCCATGAAAAGAAAATACATATACCTCTACCTTCAATCATTTTCAACCAATAGCCACAGAGAAAGGAATCAGCAGCTGAGTTGTATAAAGAACACAGTGTCAGTCAAATGTCTCACTTAACATATATCACATTACTCAAGGTGACACGTTTCCTCTTTACACTCTCCACCAAACAGATCCAAGATGGATAATACTAAAAGAATAGGCTCCAAGAAAACAAGATACATCACCATACGGCCTACTTTGCAACCTAGACTGAGTACAAAATTATGAAGCTACACAAATATAAGAACCCCACACTTTCGCTCTTGATTCGATATGTAATAGGCAAATTAGCTTTTTACACACTGTGAGCCAACATGTAACCGACAATCACAGCCTATTAATTTTTTTTGATAAGTAACATAAAATATATGAAATTAATATGGTATTTTATTTTATAAAATACGAAAGTGTGGTATAACTCACACTTTAATATGGTATTTTATTTTATAAAACATATGAAATTAACATAAAATATAATTAAAAGTATACAGAGAGAATGAATAAACACTAAATACATCCTATACCGTCTAGAAGGATGCTTGTGAATTAAATATAGAAACATGGCCAACAACTGCCAAACTTTGAATATCAATACAAAGATTGCAACAGGTCACACTCAGGATAACCAGCATTCAGCACAACACAATGACAAAGCATCCTAGTAAAATTGCTTTGACCTCCCTAATCTTCGATGGAATGCAAACAGTTGCTCTGCTATTTATAATAGAAAAAAAATGCACCAAATAAAGACTTGGAGGGTGGAAAACAGAAAAGATGATCTAATGGTCTTGCATATCTCCACACTCTCACACGAAAGAAGAGTTGCAACAAAACATGCAAGACAATACTGGCGTCCAATGGAAGTGCAATGGTTCCTCCAAAGAGCATGGAATGATGGAACAATTTAAGGGCAAATCCCTTATTTTACGCAACAATTACACAAAGGTCCAATAAAAATGTGGGAAGGTATGGGTGAAGAATTCAAATTTTACTTTGTAAATGGGTCCAAGGTGTGTTCTCCGAATTCTGAGGGGGTTTTGGGGGTCCAAAATTTTCTTATGGTCAACCGAGCTCTTCTAGGTAAGTGGTTATTGTGCTCCGCTTATGAGAGAGAGGTTCTATAAAGATTGGTATTGGACTTTAAATATGATAGTCCGTAAGATAGATGGTGTTCTAATGAAGTTAATGGGTCGTATAGGGTTGGTATATGGAAATATATAAGGAGGGATAGAGGGAGTTTTCAAGAAATACTAGATCTGAGGTGGATGAAGACTCCAAGATTAGTTTTTGGCAAAACGTGTGATTTGGGGACCAGTCCCTTAAGGTAGGGTTTCCAGAGTTATTCAGTACTGCTTGCTTTATTTATCAAAAAAGTGTTGCTTGCTTTAATGATGCTTCTGTGGCAGATTATCTATAGTTATCTAATGCCTCTATTCAATGGAACGACAATTTTATAAGAGTGGCACAAGATTGGAAGATGGAACTCTTTACTCCACTTTTCAATCAAGTATATTTTGTCAAAATGAGACGGGGTGGTGAAGATAGGCTTTTTTAGACCCCTTCCAAGAGAGGGTAGTTTGATATAAGATTGTTCTAATGTCACTTCCCGATGAGTATGGAGGAGTATTTGGCGTAATAAGCCCATTGAGAGAGGCCTTCTTTGCTTGGTCGGTCATTTAAGGTAAGATCCTCACTATAAATAACTTAAGGAAGCGGCATATCATTGTGGTAGATTGGTGCTACACGTGCAAGAAGAATGGGAAAACTGTTGACCATGTTTTACTCCATTGCGAGACAGCTAGTGCCTTATAGAACTCTATTTTTAGTCTTTTTGTATTAGTGTGGATCATGCCTCGTCAAGTGATCCCGTATTGTTTAATGTGGTATATCTAGAGAGAGAGAAATTATCGAAAGCTTTTAAGATATTGAGAGGGAGGTGGCAGGATTAAAGGCCTTCTTCTTCAATACCCTATACCACTATATGGTTGCCTATGATTGTTCTCATATTCTAATTTACAGAACTTTCTTAATCTTTTTTCCTTTTACATGTTTTTCTTGTATACTTCCTAGGGGCACCTTTTTTTGCGTTTTTAATGAATTTTGTTTACTTATCAAAAAAATGCCATACTTCAGAAATAGACACAACATTTCAGAAGTATAAATAACTATCAATTATTTCATATTAACAAAACACTACGAGATTAAGAATTCTGTAGGAACTGAGACCATGGGAAAACAACATTACCTGCTGAAAAGATTTGCAACCTCTTCACATTCCCGTGCATTGTAGAACCAAATACCATTCACTTCTTGTGCAGCATTTCGATATAATAAATACGGAACCTGGACTTCATACTCAAAATCTCCCAACAGATTTTCCACCAGATTATCTGTTTGTATCAACAAACCGACGTTCTTTAGTTCAAACAAATCGATAAAACACATATACATGCTACACAAAAGGGATCTAAGAACTCCGAACCAATTTGTTAGTAGCAACATGTGAAATTTAATTCTACTTAAGAGCAACACTGAAAATATGCATAATTACATCCAATATTCAATATGAACCCCCAAGTCAATGCACTTATATTTCTAGCTCTTAGATTTTTAGGGTAGAATCAATTGGCCCTCCACCTTGAATTCATGTACTTACAATGAAGAACAAGAAGCAGAACATGGGGTGCCAATATTGCTACCTAACATTTTAAAACAAAAGTAGGCAAACAAACCAGAATGGCATAAAGGCGAAGCTGAGAAAATATATTAGAAATGGAATTACTTTGGCACGCCCAAGCCAATGCCATACAACAATCTAAAAACTTGAATCACCGCAAAAAACAACTATATGAATGATATCGCATATGACAAGTTATACATAACAATTAGACGTAAGATTAAGAAAAAAAGGCTACCAAAAAAATAAGGAATTCAATAGATATATCAGGAACTAGAGCAGCAAAGAAAGGCACCAACCCGTATTGCGTCGATTCATCACAATAAACTGAAAACGAGGTTGCGTGTTCCTGAAATAACAGCAAAAAGCTCTTCACAATCAACACTCCAGAAAGGATCAATTCCCAAAATTTATACAATTACACTCTATACCAATAAGAAATCTTACCTCTTGACGACGAAGAGAGATCCCTCAACGTCCTTGCGGCTCTGCAAATGAATCGAAAACAGAGAGAAACAAAATAAAACAATCAGGGAATGCGAAAATGAAGAATTCTTCAGGTTTCAGCAAGAGAGAGAGTGGGAGGCGAACCCATTGGCTGAGGTCGATGTTGAACTCGTAGAAGGTGACGTGAGCAGCAGTGATGAGGATCTCCTCGACGAAGGGGTCGATTCGCTGGAGAACGGTGAGGTTGAGGAGCTTCGTGCTCTGCTGGTCCAGATTTGGCATCAGCTTCCCGCTCTGCGACATTTTCTTCTTTTTCTCTTTCAATTTCGATACGGTGCTCGTCACCCAACTCGAACCCTAGAATTTTTGGGGGACCTGACAGTGATTCACGTCGAAGCTGAAGAAGAGTCTCCGGGTCGCCAACACCACCACTCAGCTTGTTTCACAAGATTCTACTGGAGTGACTATAATACCCTTCTAACCAATACCAAACGATCCAAACTTTCGTCGGACACGACAAGCAAGCGAAGTGTTCAATCTTGCTTCTTTGTGTCAATCACCTCTTGGGCTTTTTCTTTCTTTTTTTTATTTATTTATTTATTCGAAGTAGATTTTTTTTCAACTTTTTAATACTGGAAAAAATAATATATACTAATTATAATTCAAGGAAATGTGACTATTTTTTATACTAAATGAGGTTTCCTTTGAGAGTCATTTGTTTGTATGAATTGACAATTCTAGATTATATAATATGAAATATTTTGAAGTGTTTAAGCATCTTGTAAATTAATATTTCAGTTTTTGTCACGTAGAACTGTCACGTTAGTTTGTATGAAATTGTAATAATATTCCAATGATTATCCAAAATATTAAATCTACTATTAATTAGTAGCTGTAATGAAAGGATCAAATTAATTATCCTGTAATTAATCTAAATAATTGATAGAAAAAATTATTAATGAAAATTATTTATCAATTAATTTTCTCTATTACATTAATTGCCATTGCTTAAGAAAGGAGGATGGTTTTTATGAATAGGAGGATTCCTCCTAATTTGAAATAGGTGCATCACTGCCATCGCTTAAGAAAGGAATGCAAGAGAACATAAAAAGAGCAATAAAGAAACGAAAAAATAAAAAATAAAAATCAGAGTTTGAATAAAATCATTTAAGGGTAATGATTTGAACAGAATTTAATGTTAAAGAGTTGGACGATCTTGAGGGAAAGAAAAACGTACATATTTTAGAAATAAAACTAATAAGATTGAGTAACGCGAACAGTAAATGACGTGCATGTGTTTCATCATCTTCTTATATATGATAAGCGCCCGTTTGATATTTGTGCATCAGATTCAAATTGTATAAAAGCATTAATATAAAGTTAAATAAATAATTTATAATCCGACCAATTTAATTAAACAAAATAAACTCTTAAACCTTAATACATGGCGTAACCGAACCAAGACCAATTATCATTGTGATTGGAACAAGCATTTCTTAGTAAAAGTAAGAAATATCAATTTATTGCTGTAAACTCTCTATGAAGAAGAAATTATAAAAAATAAAATTGACAACACATTTTGTGCACACTTAATATTATATTTCTCATTTAGGTCATTAAGCTTATTATACCCAATTATATTTCTCATTTGTTAACTTTATTTGAAAACAATAAAAATAGATGAGACAGACCTGTGCACAAAAGACATGAATAAAACTTGATTTACTTAAAACTAGCCCTACAATCTCTTATTAATCATTTGATAAAAGCTAATCTAACACTCGGAACAGTTTTGCTTTCATCAAGTATTTTTCCCATATTAACTAGTGCAATGATTCCGTATTGGGTCTTAGACCACTCGAGAGTAGAGTTTTAAGTACATTTTATTGATGAAGCCTCAGATAACATAAATAAGGCTCACAGCCCGCAGGCCTCTGTTTATAGAAATGGTTTCTTAAACCAGTAAATGCAGCAGCCAGTGTGTTGGTTTGGAAACCCATTATTCAGTTGCCTTGCCTTTGCGCCTGCTGCTGCTGCTTGTTTCCAACAAGAAACAAACCATGGAATCCACATCATCCCCAAATATGCTGTAGGCCTCGATCACCTGCAAATAGCTGAACCCCATTGACAGAACCATCTGCATGCTGCTGCTGCTAAGGACAGATTCTTGTAAACCACCTTCCAACTTGGTCTCACGGCCTGGTGAAACAGTTAGCAACACATTCTCAGTCAAACTAACAACCAAGTTTCAGCATGGGAAAAAAGGAGGCAGTTAATCATATATAGTAATTCAAGAGTGAAGATTCTTGAATAAACTTACTAGCACCAGAAGATGATGGTTCAGCACTAGAAGTGGAAGATTCTCTACGGCCAAGATGCTGCTTGTATGAGTCATCTGCAACATACTCGGCCCGAGAAGCTTCCATCACCATGCGCTCAATTTCCTTCTCAGTGAGCTCAAGATCAGAGTAGAATCGCCCCTCGGCTAGAAGTGCCTGTCAGTATAAAAGAATATGTTACTGTCAAACATTTCCATATACATCATCCTGCATGACAATCACGATACTTACATTATCAATCTGTTGGTCTTGCTGAGCTTTAATAGCTGCCTTGACTTGATCCTTGTCAACATTTCTCTGCATAAGAAACAAAGATACTGCCATTTATGAGCCAATCAACACAAACATAGACAGGCATGCAGAAAAAGTAGGAAAAAGGAAAGGAAAGAAACCCAATTGCTAAATAATGTGATACAAGAAACAAGGTTGTGTACACAAATAGCTAAACCTTTTGAAAACACTAATGAGTGCATTTAATTTGCAAACACAAGAAAACTATTTGTGCTTCCTCCCCTCTTAATTCCACGTTCAGTGTAAATAAAACTTATGGCATCAGCATATAATATGAAACAAAAAATTGAACTAAAGACAAATACAATGCTTAGCACATCCCCATACCCCATGAAGACAGCTAAATCCAAGTCCTGCACCAATAGTCAAACGGCGAGGGTCAACAAGAGAGTTGTAATGATTCCCATGATGATAGCTCAGTCGAATGGGAGGTGTGTCAGTGTCGTAACTTCCATGAAATATGTTGATAGGCTCTGCTATTTAACATAGAAAAACGATAAATAAATAAAACGATGCAAAACAGAAAAATAGAACGAAAGAATGTCAATATCATTATTCACGTTGAGTGGAACAATACCTGTGCTATAGGAATAAATATGGATAGGCCGATTATACATTTCGCATAAAGCTTGGATCTCCACATTGTTTCCATAGACCTGCCCCACCCCAAGAAAATACATATTCACATCCACAAGAAAAGAAAAGAGGACCTTTAATGTGGAAGTCATGAATGTCTATGCTAAACTTAGATTATATTAATTTGCCAGCTTAGATTGAAAGAGGAACTTGATTCTAATGTATCTGTCTTAGAAAAGAGACCGAGTGACATGGGATGTTCCAGTCATAATACTGTGAATCACTTTCGAATCATTAGTGTCCATTAATATTCCAGTCATCCAATTTCAATTCAGCTATTGTTCTTGTACTACTTGCATTACTCATGAGGACAGAAGAAAAATGTTAGGGATCAATATTTTATCCATATTTGGCCATCCCATCTTACAAATTAACCATTACATTTGTAGACTCCACATAAATTAATGGTAGACCCCACAAATCTAATGGTTGATCTATTGAATTTATAAAAGAATATGGGCCAAATATGAGGAACTTATTGACCCCTAACATTTCTCAGGACAGAATAAAGCCAAAACTTGAGTTGAAAGTTCTATATTACTGTGAAAAGCATTTGCAAACTGCTATAATCTTTTCCAAGTTGATGGACTAAGCCACTTTTTCCATAAGAAACACCCCAAACCCCCCCCAACCCATAAAAAATAAAATCAAATTCGAAGAAGCAATAATTCATATTGTGACTCAAGGAACACAAGATAACAAGGAGAGCATCCCGTGTGATGAGAAAATTCTCCAAAGATCATAAATTTTGTGCCTTGAAGGAATTAACAACTACTTTTTTTTCTTTCTTTTTCTTCATCAGCCTCTGAATCTTTGAACTCAGAACTAGAAAAACAAACAACTAACCACCAAGCCACAGAAGGTTCTAAGGTATAAACACCTACTTGAATTGCAATATTGCATACCTTGTCTCTTCTCTTCCTCTTACAATAAGAAGTAAAGCCTTCTGTTATAAACTGAGAGAAGTGGTCTCTTTCCCGCTCCTGAATCAAGTAAAAACTGGGGAGTATAAAACTCTGCTTCATGTAATAAAATAAAAATAAAAAATAAAAAATAAAAATCTACAATAGCTACAAACTCCAAATCCCTAGGAAGTTTGCACCTTAAAGTACCGCAAGCAGAAAGCAAAATTACAAACATATGGTTAAGCACACCTAGAGGTGCATAACAAATGTAAACAGTCTTGCAATGTTTAAACCAAACATTATCAATACCAGTACAATAACAGCAACAACTAAAATGAAGGAAAAAAGGAGAGAAATCCTGTTGCACGTAGTTAAGTTTAATTGCCTGTTCTGCACATACTTACAACAGAAGTCACTTTATATTGCAGCTATCATTAACGATTACCCCCAGTCCCCAACCTCAAAACACCAAAAAAAAATGTTACAGGAAGCACCTGAAATACAAATCAAATTGATCCCAAACATTGACTGCCTGATACGAATGTGTGGCATAGGTGTCATAAAACGGTTTTCCTCAGTACATGTAGATAAAAGAGTACGGTTTATACCATGATAAACAGCATATAAATTTCAGTTTGAACACTAGTTGACAAAGCAGGGTGTATTGACCCAGAGACAAAGCGCAATACGCATGTAGGAACCTTAGAACCAAGATCAGAAGGAACACTTTGAGTGTGTGTGTGTGTGTGGAGAGAGAGAGAGAGAGAGAGAGAGAGAGCAAAATGATGAAAATGAGGCCACCTTAGTAAAGCTTCTCTGAGAATTTAGCTGGGAATTTAGCACAAGCAAGGTCCGGTAGCAGTATTTTTCATTTATAATAAGAAATTGACACAGAAATAATAAGCACTTGGAAATAAGAGGAAGATGCTCATGGCGTTGAACATGGTCCTCTTCCTCACTACATCCACTTGCTTGCATGGAAAAAACCAAGGCTCCAACTTTGATATAAAAAGCAAACAATCCCCAACTAATTGATTGGTGTCGGTGTTCAACATAGAAAGGCATCTCTTGCCTTTCGAATTAGACCAAGAATTTTATTTTCACAAACAGTTCTTGCCTTAAAGTTGAGGACAGTATATTTTATCTTACTTGTCATCCTTACTATTTCGGGTCCACAAAAGTAATGTAATATTCTTTCCCCTTAACTTTCTTTTCTTCTCTTTAACTCTCTAATCATCTTCTCCATGTTCAGGACACATACGGTATTGTATCTCACCTATGGCAGATCACATAATGTTGAGATGCCCACTAATAGAAGATCTAATGACTCAACCAACCAAACAAAGTGTGACAATCATTGAAAACAACAAGGACCACATACAACTCTAATTTAATGGCGTGTGGTCAGCTAAGGGATAATCTGTTCAATGTTGTCTTACATGCAAATATTCTCCAAGATAAAACCAAATCATAGTGCCTTCTTTCATGATTCTTCTAAGATGTTTCAAAATTCTTTCTGTTATTTGTATCATTACACTAAATAACCAGCTAGATTGGTATTTCATAAAATGACCATGTAGCTTCTTTGGAAGCAGTAAGCTTAATAGATTTTCCTTGGTGCATAAACAACATATTTCCAAGATGAACTTCCCAATAAAAATTTGCATCATCTTACCATATAATCTATGCACATTTGTCTGATTAAATCATATGCTTCCGAGTCCCCATAAACTTGATCTGCCACAGCGCGAAAGAGACAATTCCCATCCTCCAGCATTTTTTTGACTTCTAAACCTTTTGCCCTTCTAATGTCAATTTCAAATTGCCGCTCTCTTTCCTGAAATAGATAAATAGGGCAATTTACAACATTAAATCTCATGTAAACAAGTTGCATTACAAGTTCAATACAGAAAATGCAACCCACTGAGCCTCGTATAAAGACTGAAAAAAAAAAAAAAAAAAAAAAAGCCCACTTCAAGTTCTCTTTTTTTGGTAAGTAAAACCACTTAAAAGTTCTCTAAGAAACATAGAATGATGCAACTAGATAAAATGAATAGCTCCTAACGGTTTCAGTGATAAACTAGTCAGGAATTGTAACGTTCTAGATAGATTAGAATTGGGCTCGCACAAGTAATTCAAAATGGATGTATAATTAGTTAAAAGAAAGCTCTACTTTCAAGACACCTAAAAAGTTCAAGATGGTTAATATGGTTGGGCTGCAAAATATGCAAACTCCAATTGCAGTTGTCCCACTATAGATTGGCATAAAAACACATACACACAAACAGAAAAAGAACAACTAAGACACATATCTTAATGTGATGATGAGTAGTAGTACTCCATTCAATGCTTTGTTGGTTCAATTCAAATGAGGAAAAGATGATCTGCAAGACAAGAAGAAAGACATGGAACCCTTGTCTACCCTGTAGTTTCTTGGTAGGACTAATAAAGTTAGCAACTTACTATGTCATCATAAGAGGAAACAAAGCAAGGGTTTTGCTCATCAGCGCTATTATAACCCTCGTTTTCACCATGAGACCTGGGAGAAGAGGGCCGTGAACAAGTGGGTGAAGTCCTTGTTGAAACAACAGGCCAGGCAACTGCTCTTCTGGATGACCCAATCCGCACAGCATTTGAATTTCCTGAGACAACTCTCCTAGAATTTGAGTTTCCTGCAGAAGGTTTCGGGGGTGGGACAGGTGGAGGAGGTGGCTGTGAACTCCCGCTATCTGACGGCGCAGAATTCGCACTTGAGCCCTCAGTTTCAACTGTAAGCCTCTCTGAAATTCTCAACCCACCCATCCCTTTCATCAACTCTCCCGGACCCACGATTTCATCAGTATCAACGTTTTGGCTATCGTTAATTTCATCACTTGAACTCCCATTCTGATCATTATCAAAGCTTTCCATCAAAAGATCATCACCTTTTGCCACCTTATTATCACTACTTCCACATAACTCCAAAAGTTCATCCACCACAGCTTGTTCTTGCACCTCCTCTCCAATTTCCTCATCTTTCACAGCTGAAAGAACCTGAGGAGTTGTAACCTGTGGCTCTGCCCGAGCGGAAGAAGACCCAGGAAAAGTAGAATTACGGCTCGGGTTCGAAGAAGAGCCGCTGCCAGATCCTCGCTGAACCAAAATCCGAGTCATTTTTTAATCGTCCTGAACCAAACCCTAGCTCGAGCCTCCCAGAATCCAAACTTAGAGACTGAAAACCCAACTCATCGGTTTGTCACGCGTTCTTGCCTTGGGCGCAGTCACGCCAATCCCTTGGCTGAATGATTTTTTCCAGCCGAGTGCCTTCTGCTCCTCGCGAAACGATCTCTGCATTCCCCTGACAATTCTCATGAGACCCAGACCTCGAACTTTAAACAACAAAACCCTCTTAAGTTGTCGAATTTACCAGGAAAATCCCAAAAGATTGACCTTCACAAAGCTCAAGCTGCAATCAACACCACACAATTCCAAAGAAAATCAATAAAAGACCAAAACAAATAAAAATTGCAGCTTTCTCTGCCAAATCTCTAGCAGATTACACTATCAAACTTAAAATTTTCATTATTTTGGCTTCCATGCTTACAGAAATGCTCTCTTTAGTGCACCTAATTTCACTACATGACTTTCTTTGCGTGATTTTTTCCATTCTATCAAGAAGATAAGACAAACAACAGACACACAAAACTCAAAACATTTCACTCTAACTTCTTGTTCATTTCCTACAGTCGCTCAGCAAATCTAATCAAAGGCGTACCGATGAAAGATCAAACAGACCAAAACGAAGCCAAAGCTCAAAAGAAAACAAAAAGATGATCGAGGAAGCCCTAAAGTTGACTCAGCACGAGTCAGGGCGACTCACCTGGAAAAGAGAGAGAGAGAGAAAGAAAGAAACGAAAACCTCGAACAAGAGCGTTGGTCCGAGATCTGCAAAAGCTGCGAAACGTTTCGTGTCAATTGGGGGGGTCGCAAGAAACGAATTTTATGTAAATAATTTATTAGGGTTTTATTTTTGGTAAGGAAAAAGCACCGAAAAGCAGTCTGAGGAGTATGTTTCAGAGAGAGAAACGGGAGGCTCTGTTTTAAATAGCGGGTGAAAGAGACGAGGCCATGTGACGCGGAATTCAGGAGCGACGGCCAGTCGAATCGGGGCGGCGTGCACGTGGCGTGATCATGACGGTCCGTGGCACGCTTGAGATGGATGAGCTCGAGAGGTAAAAAGCAGTGGTTGTGATTGGATAGGCGTACGTGCGCGGGTGCGTGTTAAGTGGTCACTACTTCTCCCCACGCCCACTTGTTTTCTGTCAGTGTGTTCCAGACCGATTGATTCCTTTCTTTACTTCCTCCTCTCAACTCGGTTTCTTCTGGAATTACCGACGTGCCCCTTAATTAATAAATAAGTAATCAACTAAAAATTTATTTTAGCCTTTAATGCTACGATCTTGAATTGGATAGGATTCGGTTCTTTTTATGCCCTTATTATGTTTATGTAGCGTGATCCTATTATTTTTCGAGAAATTTAGCACTAAATTATAAAGAGTAAAGCAGACAAATGACGTTTATAATGAAAAATTAGTCTTTAATTTTTTATTTTTTTTTTAACTAGTGTTGATCTAAATACTGATTCTTACAGTTGTATTATCAAATTATATGGCAATCGTATAACAATATATTACATAATATTATTCATTACAAAATTAGGTTTACCAACTAATTTACTAAGCAATTATACATTATGCTATTAGCATTACATGACAAAATTAGGTGCCTCTACCATCTAATTTACAGATTGCTTAGTTCAAATCATCTTCTAGACTATAGGCAAATCTTAAAAAATGTAGAGGACAACTACAAGTTTTATTAAAAATGCATGTGAAAATTCATAGATTGAGGTGAAATAATTTCCTACAACTAAATTTAAATAAAAGCTATCTAAAATCGTTATCATCAATGAAATATGATAGTTCGATTGAGATACAAGATAATTAGGCACCAAATTGTTAGTAATTTAGGTTTAGTGGTCGAGTAGCTCAAAATTTATTTGAGCATATAGGTCACATACATACTCTTTTACAACAACTACTCAAACTGCCAGGGATTTAAACAACTAATTGTTGTTGATCCAAACCCATGATAGTTTTATTAAAAGGAGAAATGCTTGACTTCATTAAAAAATTCATCTTTTAGCCATTTTAATCCTAGGTGGCATGACCCATTTTAAAATTAATAGATTTTAAAAAATAAATTAATATATTTCTGAAAAATAGGTCATGCCACCTAAGATTAAAATGGCCAAAATATGGACTTTTTAATAAAACCAAGCATTTCTCTATTAAAAATGCATGTGAAAATTCATAGATTGAGGTGTAAGAATTTCCTACAACTAAATTAAAATGAAAGCTGTCTAAAATTGTTAATCATCAATGGAATATAGTAGTTGGATTGAGATACATGATAATTAGGTACCAAATTGTTAGTAATTTAGGGTAGGTAGCTGAGTAGCCCAAAATTTATTGGATATATAGGTCATATACTGCAACTACTCAAACTGCCAGCGATTTTAAATAACTAATTATTGTTGATCCAAACCCATGATAGTTTGTACTTGCTTAGTGAGAAATTCAATTTTGATCAAATGATGATTTTAATAACCACATCATTTTTGGAGGGACTCAAGAGGAATAAAAGAGAGACTTATAGAATTACTCATTGATTTCAAATAATGTGAACAAGAACTTAAGGTCGGTTAGCGAACGGCCCCGCTCTAAGTGATTAGCGGTTTTTTATAACCGCCTACCAAAGCCAGCAAGAACTAAGACAAGTTGAAACTTCCCACAAGGGCCTTTTTCAAGTTACCCATCTTGACTTGGTTCTTGGGATCAATTTTTCCCCAACACTGAGGATTGAAGCAATATCCTCGGAGCTTTGTCCATTGACAGAGGTAGGCCATTAGCAGCTCATGTCACCCCAGTCGGTCCCTAGTTTAGATCATCATTCTAATTAATTGTGTTTTTTGTCCATATGATGATAAAGCACCTAATTAGTATCTAATAGTCTCTGTACAGTGGCCAAAGAATTTATCAAACAGAATGGAAGAGTCAATTCTTTTATTATGTAAGATTCAATAAATTAGGCTGGGGAAATAAATAGAACTTCAAGTTGCCGAATGCCTAGTAAGGGTAGAGTCAGAATTTTGGTTCACATGGGACACCATTAAATAGAATTACAAAAAAAAAAAAAAATGATTGAAAATATTAAAGAATATAATTAACAAAATAAATTAAAAATTTAACAAAATTGCAATTATATATTTGAATATTTCTTACAAAGACTAAAAGATATACTGGTAGATTTGTTAAATCTCGACACAAGCTCGTTTAGGATTCGACCAAGGCTCAACAAAATCATTATTCTCCAAAATTTTAAGCAACTACAATTATATATTTCATATAATTAAAATGCATATAAAAATTAATACATGATCACAAAATGTCAACATAATCCAAATAATTTCTAACAATTTACTGCTCGGATAGGTGGGTCTCTCATAAGAACTTTCTCACATTTGTAACAAAATTGGTGAAATCTCTATCCGCGTCATCACATAATAGAAAAGAGAAGAGAAGAAAGAAAGAGAGACAATCAACAACGGAAAGCCGATTTCAATAAAGAAGTGCACCGCACGACCAAAATATAGAAAGACTTTGGCATTGAATAACCAATTTATTTACAAACATATTGTCACCACAACATATCTCTTAATCAAAACCACCTATAAATAGGACTTTTAGTAGAGGTGCAAAAAAGACATGCTTGTTTCTCTTCCTATTTTACAAGCCGCAATAATACAAGAAGCCTTTTTATTCTGCATACTTCAATAGTCCATGGGGAGAAAGAATCGTATTCAAAAGCTATGAATGCTTGTAACTGTAGTTCCTATACGTGCTAGTGAAGAAACCCAATTCTTCAATGGCTACACCTTTTTAAGCAACAATTGAATAGTGTGCTTACAACAACAAATTATGGGTTTTCTATGGCCGCAATCTCCATCCGCGTGCAGCAAGTGCTTCATGCACCTGCCTAGCTGCTTCTGCAGTATCATTAAGAGGCGGATAGCTCCAGCTCTCTGATATCTGAAGATTAAAACAGACACCAAGGTATAGTCAATCAAAGGAGAAGATGTTGGATTCTAGCTACTCCTTCAGAAATAGTCACATAAAAGTTCGCCAAATTACATCTTTCTTTGATTAACATGGTGGAGAAAATATTAATGAGGCCAATAGCCGCAAGAAAGTTGCCAGAAAAAACTTCCAATCAAATTTCTAAAGGAAAAAAATAAATAAATAAGGAGAAAATAGCAGTCATTCTTGTGGCCCACTGGTCATCATGTGAGGAAGTTTAAACACAAAGACAGCATTTCATCAAGCAGGTTGGCATGAGATTAAAAAAAACAGACGTGAAAGTCTGCTATATAATGTGATTGGATTTATATTGACTTACATCCTCAGATCCTGTAAATGGCCGAACTACTCCTCGTTCCCTCAAGGATTTATGGAAATCTGATAATTTCCACGTACAACGCTCGCCTCCTATAACATATACAGGCTTCCTGCAAAACAAAATTGGAATCATTTATATGTGCAGACTAAAAAAATTTATATATTCCGGACCGGAAAGTAAATCAATATGTATCAATAATAGAAGTAAGCCCTCATAAGCATACCCAGTACTGCAAGCCTCACTTATCAGACTGACTGAATCTGCCGTGACAACAAAAGCATCAGCCCAAGCAAGATGCCCCATATGCATGTTTGGATCTGAAGAAAGCCACACATAAGTCCTGGTTTAACCACTTATTCCTCATAAAATTGGATTTCAAATCAATAATTACCTTGACCATCCCAAATGTAAGCTTTTGGATTATTTCCAAGCTCCTTGGTTATGACATAAGATACCTGTTGGTGAAATGCACAAGGAATTAGAGTGCCACTCAATATAAAATATTTATTAGAAACTTGGTGTCTGCAGGGAGTACCTTTTCAGGAGTCCTATCTGAGAAAGATATTCTGACGCTCCCACAACTTACAAGAACACTGAGCAGACAGGTTATTAACTGCTTTGCAAGGTCCGCACCATATCGACAGTGGCCTATATAAGTGATTGGGATGAAGAAATGAATTATATTATATTTCACATACTTCATCAGCCAAATTTTTCTAGTCGGGCCTCTCAGTCCGTTATTATACCCCAAGAAGTAGAAAGAATTATAATCCCCATCCTGCCTAAAAGTCTAAGAATTCACTGATAGTTCAAATCGATTCATATACTGGGTTGACTGATCACTTTTACATTTAAAAAATTTTTATATGGTCCTTTCATGAAAAACAACAATAACAAGAAAAGTGAAGATTGAGAACATTACTCTAATAATCAACAAAAATCAAACAATGATCGAAAGCTAAAGAAAGAGACTTGACATGCATTTAATTGGCGAAAGTGACAAGCCATTATTGACAATACAAGTCAATTTAGTAAGTGAGAAGTCATAGTTAAAAAGCATATGTTGTAGTCCCTGATGACAGGCAAACAATATTGCACATATTGTTATAGGTATCACCAACCTCCTCAATCTTCCACTATATAAATTCAATTTTCTCTCAAAAATATCTAAAGACCCATAAAAACTAACACCCTTGACGTTGATACCCTTGATAAGTGCACTAATGACTGACCAACCCCCATTGGCAAAACACAAGCGCACCCCAAAGAAACAGAGATCATATTTCTAATTCTAGCAAAATAAACAGATAAACAATTAGACTTGTCCTACGGGGCTATCCAGGATTAACTGACTCCACTTGAGTAAAATTATAACCAAAATAACAGTGTTATAATATAGGCATTAACAAAAGAGAAGCTCAGTTTTTCTCAACATCTAGCCCTCACAATTCATTGATATATATAGGAACAAATACAATATTCTCGAATGCAGACACCTGACCATTAGGACAACTCATAAAGACACCTCATATGGGCACCTCACCACCTTCTAGAATAAGTACACTCCCCTTTTTCTCTTAACACCCCCTCTCAAGCTGAAGCATATATATCATCATATAAGCCCAGCTTAGAACAAACAAACTCTAACTTATTACGGCACAAAGATTTAGTAAGAGCATTAGTAAGTTGATTTCTTGACTTTACGAATGCCATAGATATATCTCCACTCAAGATCTTTTCTAGAATGAAATGACAATCAACCTCAATATGCTTAGTGCTTTCATGAAACAGAAGCAGTATCTAGAGTCGCTTCATTATCACGAAACAATGGAATTGGAATAGGAGCTAGAAGACAAATTTCCTGAAAAAAATGTTATAACCATGTTAGTTCACTTGCAGCATGAGCCATTGCTCTATACTCATTTCTACACCAGATCGTGGTATTTCAGTCTGCTTGTTACTTTTCCTTGTGACTAGATTACCTCATAAGAATGTACGGTACCCTGTAGTAGATCTTCTATCTAAGGGAGAACTTGCCCAATCTACATAAATGAAACCTTCTACCTTGAGATGTTCATTTCACTTATACAATACACCAAGACTAGGAGCCCTCTTGAGGTAACAAATAATACAAGTAACATCCTAAAGTGGGACTCTAGGAGTCTCTAGGAATTGATTCACTACACTGACCGTTAAGAGATATCTAGTCTAGTAACTATAAGATAATTCAGCTATCCAAATAGCCGACAGTATCGACTGGTAACTTCAAATAATTCCCCCTCGTCTTTCAAAAGTTTATGATTTGGATCCATAGGAACATCAACAAGTCATGCACCCAGCAGGTCAATTTCATCTAACAAATCAAGAACATATTTTCACTGAGAGAGATTAATACCTGCCTGAGACCTTGCAACCTCAATACCAAAAATCCAATTTTTTTTAAGTAATCGAAATATTATTAAAAGCGCAATGCGCACAAAAATCCAATTATACACACCTGAAGTTTGATCAGGCCCTATATCTATAAATACACACAGATAAATAAATACAGACACATATATACATAAAATACACATGGTCATATAAAAAAACATAATAAAATTGTCTAGAACACGAGGTCCTTTACTACATTAAATGTGTTAGGCATTTCTTTGCAGGGGAAACCAGCCCCAAAGTTATCAATGAATCAACATTGCATGATACATCGCTGAATTTCCAATTGTATGCAGACAAACCATTGTTGAGTATTTACTTGTTTGTAGATCTACATGTTCAAATACAAATAACATAATAAAATGGTCTAGACCATGGTTCTTTAATATATTAAAATGTGTTAGGTATTTCTTTGCAGGGGAAACCAGCCCCCAAAGTAATCAAATGAATCAAACATTGCATGATACATCTGTGAATTTCAATTGTACACTTGAGTATTTACTTGTTTGTATCAGTCTGCAATAGAACTCTTTTTTTCAGTTAATGTATGTTAGGACTTGCTTAAGCATGAAATCCCTAAGCTTTTTAAACCAAGTAAAAATCTGAAGAAAATTGAAAGTTTAGCCATTAAAACTAAAAAAGTAAAAAGTATACACAGGCTTTGCAGAATCACATTCACCATCTGATAGTGCTGATACAGTCATACAGACTAAGTCAGACCAGCACCGAACAGACACTTGGAAGATCCTTAAATGACCCCCATGTATCAATAAATGTTGGCCGATATGCCACCAATATGCATATGGAATAATGTAATTATACCATGATAATAAGTAGAGGTTTCATGATCAACTAAATAATCGTTTGTTAAATCTGGCAAACTTTTTCTCCTTAATAAGGGTTTCTCCTTGTATACTTCCTTTGTACTACAGCTACACCCCTCTGTGCTATTATAATGAACTTGAATTACTATATATATATATATAGACTGACAAACTCCAACAAGTATGGGTGTGCGGCGGAGTATATGATAGATCGGAATAGCCAGACTGCCAGCTAGCATTCTTGTAAAGTCACTTAGTTTTTGACTATTTGGACTATAACAAAGCACCAGGCTCTCCAGCCGATGTCATAAGAGGCTTTCACTTTTGGTAGCTTTATGGCAGGTAGCTGTTTCCAACACAAGATAGTTGCACTCTGCTCTAGGTTACCCTCCCCTAGCTAATCCTTTCCATGGCCACTCTCACTCTAGGCAACTAGTCTGGTGGCATGCAGCCATTTCACCTTGTAATGGCTGTGATTCTTCCAGGTAGCCTTAAAATCCCTTTCTATGATTCAAACAGGGAACATGGACTATGCCCCTATACTAGATGTTTGTGTCCTTGACTACCATGTCAAAAGTATATGACTAATGGAATACATAACATATCTGCTAACTACTACCAAAATACAAATAGTCAAGGAGAATGATCTAACCCAAAATGAATTTGATCTTATAATTGAAAAGGATACCGAGCACGCAATTCTTAAAATCAAATACAGAGTGAGACACAACAAAATTGTAGAACTAAGTATATAAAGAAGTTACGTGTAGGTCCTCCGATGTTGACAACTAGAAGGGGCTTTGGCAGGGGTGAAAACTCATCATGCCACGCACTAGCTGCACTACGAAGAGCAGCAGAATCTATTTGATGCAGAGCTCCCACAGTGAGGACCTGAATTCAAAAGTTCTTAGCATAGACTAACAACCCAGTAATAGATGAGGCTAATATTAAAGTATGGACGTTTCTCAAATAAAGCAAACTTTTGCACGCAATGTATAGTCATGCTACATACCACATGTCTGTCAGGAGGGTCACGCGGAGTTATCCACCTACGAAGAAACTTGGGAACCTGCTCCTGTGCATGAGGAGTCAAAGGATAATAATCATGATGAGGAGTAATCACCAAGTCAAACCTATCCAAATTTGACCTTGGATGTTGTATCTGCAAGACAAAATCCAAAATGATGAGCAAAATCAGAAATCTATATATCATGCAAAAAAATATTAGAGTACTTAAAAAATAAAATCCTTGCTCACAACAATAAGCACAGAAACACAAAATTTGTTTTTGACAAATAATTGTATATCATTAATAAAGTGTAGAGGAGCATAACCCTAGTACACAGAAACACAAAAATTTCACCAAACTAACATTGAACTTTAGATTACAGGGAAGAAAGAAGACATTGAACATAGGCTACACTAAAAAGTGTTCAAAACAGCATCATGCTAATTTCTTTCATATCAAGTATACTGATAGCATGTAATTTGAAATTACCACTAGCCAAAATCTAGTAAAAATTAACACCAGCACAAAGGCTCTTGAACAAAATAGAAGGAAAGTAGGAAGTAAAAATGAAAATTTTCATCGTAAGCCCAAATTAGGAAATACACCGACTCATGACCAAAAGGGGCTTAGGGGGACATCTTGATCCGAGAAGCATTTCAAGAATCCACGTCCCTCTGCATCCGAGTTAGTAAGTCTTGGAACTAGAAGGAAAGAAACATTCAATTTCTTAACTAAGTCAACTTCTTCCTTAAGCGCATCTAAAAGCCTTTAGCATCTAATAAAATGAAAAATATGCCCTCAAACAATGAAACTATATTCAAGAAACCATCTTATGTTTAACCACCCAAGTCCAAAGATGCCACTTCTTTGAATAAAAGCAAAATAATAAGAAAATTAGGTCCTGTAAACAAACCTGAACAACAAAAACATTTTGTGATGCTACACGTTTTATGGAACTTGCAATAGATATGGTATCTCTACCAGAAGCAACCACCAATAAAGGCCCATCCCTGAAAAAAATAATTATGAAATCAATCTCATATGCAGTATTGAGGTACAAGAACTTATAACTGATATCATTAAATGAAAGGAGCTGGATTTCACTTAATAAAATTGCACTTCAATGCGTTAAAAATGTATTTGCAGGATAGTGTTACAAATATACATATCTATACTCAGACAAATTGAGGAATGCCCCATACTCTATGGACATATTTCCTTTCAAACAAGTAAAGTACATCACTCCTTTTGCTCTTCTTCTTCTTTTATTTTTATTTTTTTTTTAATTTTTTAGACACATTAATTACATTATATACTATGAAGTTTATTAAAACCATACCATTTTACTTAGAAACAAGTAACTCTGAAAAATGAATGTAACCATGCAAGACATTCAGGCTCTGCTAGAAAAATTCAAACTGCAATGAAGTTTATCCATGACTGTACATTTACTTTTTGCCAAAAAATTAAGCTAATGTAACTTAAAGAAGGTTAATGGACTGCTTCTTACTAAACTCCACTTGACTGATTTGAACATGTAGGAATACATCCCAAGGAAAGTAACTTTTGAGCTTGTCCCAAAAATAAAGTACTAAGGCGAAGGAAGCCACATTACTGGTGCTCTCCAAGGGGCTACAGAGATTAAATTTGAGTTTTTTTTCCTCCCTAAAAAATAACAATTATATGCACAAGATTAAATTCCCAGAATTTAGTAAAATACGGGGGCCCTGCTTTCCAGCCGCAGGGAGGGGGTGCGAGGGGAGCAGATTGAAAAGGAATAAAATATAACTTTGTGTGGAAATCCTTATACATTGTTTCAGACAAACATAAAGTGAGGAACAAATAACCAGACTCAGACTAACGTACCATATATCATTCAACCAAGAACTGTTTAATCTATAGACAAAAAAGTGGTCTTCATTACTTCAGGTCACAACCAAAAGCAACTTTCACGTAATAGATGGTCCATTGGAAACATATTTCTTGACGTAGCATATATCGTACTTGAGAAAATGAATAATATATTAATCGATCATAGCTGCTTCTTTTTTTTTTTATAAGTAATCAAAACCTCATTAAAAAATGCAAAGGCTCAACTCAGGTGCACAAGAAGTATCCAAGAGATTGATTTATTTGTCACATAGTCAAAACTAAGATCCTTAATTGTCAATTACAAACTCAGGTCCTTATCTGTCATGAGGCCAAAACTAGGAGGGTATGGAGCAATTTTCCTATAATTTAATCCGACGGTCTCTCAATGAACAGTCTGGTTACAAAATTTGAACACAAGGTTTCTCCAAGTTTAAAATGTTGAGCAATAATAAATTTTTTTTGATGAATAAAGGAAATTTACGGAAATAAATTGAGGAATACTAAATAACACTGGTTTTGTAAACAAATGTCAGTAAAGAAATGTACTTTTCATATGTCTCGCGAGCCATGGCAACAATCTGCTTTGCATCGGCTTCTAAAACAGACAACAAGCCTACGCGGCCACCACCGTTTTCGGAAGGCAGAGGCGCAAGTTTCTTCCCCCGGGATGTCAACAAAACTATCTGCTTTATGAGATAATCCAACTTCTTGTGAAGTGAAACTGGCAGCCAATGCAGCCACTCATTTATTCCTCCTCTTGGCCTTGTTACCCGCTGCGTACACAATATGCAATCAATCAAACTCCAAAAGAAACTGCTTCTGGCCACCATATGATCAAAAACTAATAGCGCTAGATTCATTACTATTTCATTGGTGAGATTTGAACCTAACACAAAATTGTTGCTATTATGTATTGTGGCCTATTTCAATGATCGAAATTCTTAGGTTCGAAGAAGGAACTTACGTATAAGACGTGCTTGTCAGCGAGGCCAAGGGCGCGAACCAAACCCAAGCTCTGGTTCTCGGAGCCGGGGAATCCGGTTCCAATGACGACGGCGCGGCGGACGGTGGCGCCGGAGAAGCCGACTTCGAAGATATCGGTCACGCCGCCGCCGAAGGTGGGGCTCGGCGGCTCCGGAAGCCGTATCGGCTTCATAGTCTTGTCCCGGTACGGATTGGAACCCTAGCTTGAAGTGTACCAATTGAACCGTAACGAGACAACGAAAGTGAAAGAAGGAATTGATGCGATTAATCGAGGTTTAACGGATGGGAAGAACTTTTGGTTGATAGCAAAGGAAAGTAACGCAGCAAAATTAGTTTACGGGAAGGAGAAAACGCCCATGGAAGATCCAACTCAAATATATCGGTATATATATATATATATATATATATGGAGGGAAAAATATAAAATGGCCCCCCAAACTACCAGCCATTTGTAATTTAGTCCCCTAATGTTCAAAATGTAATAAAGTAGCCCCCTAAACTACCAGCTAGTTGCAATTTGACCACTCCGTTAGTCAATACCGTTAAATTGGATGGAAAATACAATACAACGACGTTTTTTTGGGTTAAGTTACTAAAATGCCATTTTGAAAAAAAAAACAAATCAATTTAAAAAAGGCCACCAAAACGACGTCGTTTGGCAAACCCTAAAAACAAATTAATTAAAAAACAAATTTAGAAGGGGTGGTTTAGGGGTGGCTCACCGGCCACCCCCATGGCCTATAGGTGGCTGGCGAGCCACCCTCATGACTTTTGCATACTTCGATGTATTTAGGAAAAATCACCGTCGGATGAAATTTAAAGTAAAGCTGATGTTTTTCCTTTTGGTTCACAGATTTGTGGTGAAGATACCAGATGGGATGGATGTAGAGCAGGTGGCGCCGCTGTTGTGCGCCTG
>NC_081550.1:4643163-4674914 GCF_901000735.1 Corylus avellana
ACATTTTGCAATATTTGCAAGGGAGACGGAAAGAGGGAGTAAAAGCTAGGGTTAGGAGTGAGGCCTTGTGTGAGAGAGAGAGTCTCGCATTTCTATTTCTTTTTTTTTTTTTAATTTTTTTATTAATACTTGTGATAGATAAATTTGTGTGAGTCTGGGTATAGCTTAGGTTCTTCATGATGGTCACCCATGTGGGTCACTAATAAATGGTTAAAAAGAAAAGAAAAAAAGGAAAAGGAATAGTGTGTTTCTTTCTTTTTTTTTGGTAATTGACACATATAATTAAAAGCGTGTGTTTCTTAAAATGTAAATGGCATAAGATAAGCTGTTGATACTTGGTTTTGTCATTTTGGAAATTAAAGTTCCGATGAGTTCTCTAATTGCAGCTTGTGGTTGGATTTAGTGCTAATAGGGTATCAGATTAGAATTCTTATAGCAAAATAAGTACGGGCCCTGGAGTGCCTTTATTAATATTTCATTTGCTCCAAACAAGCATATAATTTGAGATTATATTCAAGAATAACCTCAAAAGTTTTTCACAAATTAAAAAGAAGCCCTCTCTGGGTTCTTTAGGCTTTGTCCTTTGTGATTATTATTGAAGTTCAGATATTTGCAAGCCCTCTTATTAGCTGCTGCTGTACTTCTACTTGTCAAAAAGTGCTCTATCTAATTGATAGAACCTTTGAGCTAACACATCACTAGAAATAAAGAACTTGGCAAATCAGGGGGTTCCATTGCAGTTTATGACATTCAAGCTGATTTATTTTATTTCACATACTGTTAGCCAGTTGGTTGTTTTGGCTGTGGATGATATGCTATGATCTTGTCACTGCTCTAGGTGTTTGTATCAATTCTGCTCCTTTTCATACTTAACACGCCGGAATGTTTAGAGTATTCCAGTCCAATATCCTTGATATTGTAGCATTCACAATAATTGCAGACGAGGAGGGTGCACAATCCATAATAACAAGAACTACCAGACGATGTCTCATGGTTGGAGGCTTGTGTGTCTTTCAAATTCAGCTAAGATGGTATTTTACTCCAGAGATCAGGATAATTGTAATGGGTTAAAGTAGATGTAATAGGTACTGTTATAATATAGTTTAGTTAGTTGGGAAGGTTATAATACAGTTTAGTTAGTTGAGAGTTAGTTGAAGTGTTAGTTAGGAGAGGATGTATAAATAGTCTAAATGAGAATGTAATCAGTAGCTTTTGAGATAATTGTTCATTGTGAACTTGGAGGAGGAGTCCTCGAATACTCAAGGAGGTTTAGGTATCCTCGAAATACCTAGTTCAATAGTCAATTCATTCATTCTTTCTATTCTTTCTCTCTTTCCTTTCCATATTGGCATTCATAACAGCTGTTATTAGAACAGAACTGTTACAAGTGGTATCAGAGCCATTTGTTTTCTTTTCATGGAAACTAGGTCAATGGGGCAAAATGCGGATTTGGTGCAGTTCAGGAAGGAGTTTAAGCAGTTGAAGGATGATATTGAAGAGAGGAATGCAAGACTGGAAAAGAAGCAAGATGATCAGTTTGCTTTCATAAGTGCAAGACAAGATCGTTTTGAGAAAAAGCAAGATGACCAGTTTGCTTTCTTGAGTGAACAGTTGACACAAGTGATGAGAGGCATTCAGGAATCGCAGAGGGCACCAGAGCAAAGAGATAAAAGTTCCTCTTTTGACACTATGGAGGCCAATTTTGGTTCAACCTCAAAAGGAAGGATTTATGCAACAAATGGTGCAGGGTTTCAGGCAGGAGATGGATTTCACACTAAGTCCATTCGGTTGGAGTTTCCTAAATTTGATGGGGAGGATCCATTGAATTGGTGTTACAAGGCTGAGCAGTTCTTTGATCACTACTCTACACCAGATTGTCAAAGGTTGAAGATTTCTTCTTTTCATATGGAAGGTACAGCCTTAATTTGGTTTCAAGAATTGCATAAATCAAATTCTTTTGCTACTTGGGATGATTTTGCTAGAGCATTACAGACTAGATTTGGTATGGGGTCTTATGATAATCCTATGGAAACATTGTCAAAGTTGAAACAAGAAGGATCTTTGGAAGAATATAAAAAACAGTTTGAAGTTTTATCCAATAAGGTGGCTGATTGGCCTGAAGCACATAAACTGAGTTATTTTATGGGGGGGTTAAAAGATGAAATTAGATTGGCAGTAAAGATGTTCAAACCTAGGACTTTGGTGGATGCTTATTCTTTAGCCAAAATCCAAGAGGATTATATGTTCAATTTCAGAAAGAGTACTAAACACCAATGGAATGTACTTCCTTCTAATAATGCTGCCAGAAATTCTGGGGATGATGTGATAGTAGCCTCGGGAAGAGAGGAAGATGATTCATTGTCATTGGAGGGTGATCAGATTCTTGATTGCTCTTGTTCTCTTTCAGTGACGAGTGAGAACAATAGTTTGTGTGGAGAGGAAATCTTGCTTCTTGAGGCTTATTCTGATGTAGGAACTCAGAGTTCCATAGAAACTGGGCGGAGTTTATGCGGTGTTGATGTTGTTGCTAAGGCCGGCAATCCAGTGGAACCAAATGATGAGACAAAGATTGTGAGTGATCCTGTTGCTGTGGCTGTGAGTCTTGAGGAAGAGATGGGCGATGACTCTGATCCAAAGCCATCTGCAGCTCTTCTTCAGTTGCCTCTGGAAAGAGCGGTGAATGGAACATTTAGCCGCAGTGTTTTTGAGGTGGATTATGTGCCTCTTTGGGGATTTACATCTATGTGGGGAAGAAGACCCGAGATGGAAGATGCAGTTGATGTGGTACCTCGTTTTCTTAAGATTCCTGTTCAAATGCTAATCGGTGACCGGGTTGCAAACTATTGTCGTGAGCGTGTCCATTCATCAATCTCTTGGGCAACTCAGCATTTTGAGTTGCTGAAGTATCTGGTTGGCTTGAGGCATCGATGGCGCTGGAAGAAAAAGAATGTGGGAAGGTTTAGGCTTTGGACTGTATTGGGCCTTGAGCTGCATTGTGTTTCTTTGGCAGCTTTCTTTCAATGGCATACAACAGAAGGTGCTAGTGTGCGACAGACTAAGAAAGAAAAAAAAAAAAGAAAAAAAAAGGAAAATGTGAGAAGAGATGTGTGTGCTGTCACGGTTGTGTTGCAAATGGTGGAATTGGGCATTGTGGAAGTCAGACTTGGGCAGTGTGTGTTCACGTGAGCTGGCTTGCTTGGAAAGCTGAATAGTGCGAAGGTGGGGAAGTGCAAACAAATATCAGACAATGGTTTGGGCTTTTGGCCTGCATTTTGACCCTAGGCTGCATTTGTATTTCAATATTCTTTGTATTCACTTGTAATAGGCAGCTTTCTTTCAATTGCACACCTTGTGGGCAAGGTGTTTTAAAGGAGCGGGTAATGTAATGGGTTAAAGTAGATGTAATAGGTACTGTTATAATATAGTTTAGTTAGTTGGGAAGGTTATAATACAGTTTAGTTAGTTGAGAGTTAGTTGAAGTGTTAGTTAGGAGAGGATGTATAAATAGTCTAAATGAGAATGTAATCAGTAGCTTTTGAGATAATTGTTCATTGTGAACTTGGAGGAGGAGTCCTCGAATACTCAAGGAGGTTTAGGTATCCTCGAAATACCTAGTTCAATAGTCAATTCATTCATTCTTTCTATTCTTTCTCTCTTTCCTTTCCATATTGGCATTCATAACAGCTGTTATTAGAAAGAACTGTTACATTACTTGATGAATTTCAAACTTGAGATTATGAGGAAGCACTCACGGCTCGTTTGATAAAAAAAAAATTTAGATGGCGCTTTTTGTTGTTGTTGTTGTTGTTGTGATGTATCGTCTGTTTGAAATTGCGTTTGACAAATAGAGCTTTTAAGTCAAAAAGACACTTTTGGGCAAATGTTTCATTTTTAAGTTTTTGCTAAAAGTGCGTTTAAGTCATTTTTAGACTTTTTGGACCCTTAAAACTTAAAAATGCTTTTAATTTTTTTTACCAAACAAGTATTTTTTTCTTCAAACATATTTTTTTGAGTGTTAAAAGCACTTTTATGCCTCTCAAACGCAATCCCAAATATGCCCAAAAGAGTTTGATACCATAGAAATGATGAGTCATGCATATATCTGGTGTGTTGACCCTACTATTTCTCTCAAAATCAACCTCAACATTCTTACTTTTTATATCACATAAATCACTTTTTATTACTATTCAAATAAAAAAATTACTACAAAATATATATATATATATATATATATATATATATATTTTCACTTTTTCATACAAAACATTCTTACCTTTTTTTAAAAAAAAAAAAAAAAAATTTACATTAATCAAATCTGCTACAGTTCTAATCCACTCAATTTTTCAAGTCCTTTGGCAAACACACCCGCATGAAAAGAAAATTTATAAAAATAACACTATTCAAATAAATATATGTATGAAGAACTCCACCACAAAATCCCTACATTGATGTACAGTTTGAAATTTCATGCTTTCTCATTGCCCATTTTCACATGTTTTCTCTTCCAAGAATGAATCATAACTAATGATTCCCGCGATCAATTAGTATTTCTTTCTTTCTTTCATGAGAAATTGTTAAATAAGGCAACAAATTAGCACAAGAGCCACTCGACTTCTCGAATATTAGTAGATGAATAATGTTACACTTATTCTCACTTTTTCACACTTATTTTTTCTTAAACCTTTTTGTCTTAGAAGAAGTGTATTGACGTGGTAACAGACTCACAGATGAACAGAAATTGTTAGGAATAAAAGTGAAGTACCTGATTGGATATATGCTAATTAATATACCAAACCCATGAGTTTAAACTTTTGATTAAAGGAATGTTAGAGATGTATGTCTCACAACATTAAAAATTTGGTGAATTTGTGAAAACCAAAAGCATAATTAAGGTTTTGTCTCCTTTTAATTTTATTCTTTTTGGAAATCTAGTAAACTTGTTCTATTGTGGTTGCTAGGTAAGTGATGTTCTAACATACACACTCAATGTTCTAATATCATCAAGTCCAAACCTATAAACTTAAGGGTTTTGGTTGATTGATGTCCGAACATACTATATTATAATCTTATTGAAACATTTCCCCAAGGCATCTATCTCCTCAATAAGTATTATCCTAGGCAATTGTGTCGTGTGACAAGTTGATAATGATGGTCCTCTTTAGCAATTAGAGTAGAGAGTGTGTGTATACTTGGATGGTGGGTTTCTTTTGTAGTTTGAGCAATGACAAGGTGTATGGCATAGACAACCCCATAAAACCCACACAAATAATCTTAGGAAACTTCCATCCTAGGAGAAGTGTAATGATGGGGTAATGGGTATTCACACAATTACCTAAAGTCAGTAGCCAAAATGACATTTCATTTGAAAATTATGAAAAGAGTAATGCTATATATTACACTTTCATTTCATTGGATTGATGTGGCAGTATCTCTCAGCTCTTGTATCAGCTCTTATTATTAAAAAAAAAATCAAACCAGAAGAACCGGAGTGGGATGAAAGGTGTAGTAGATAGCATTTCTCTTATGGAAAACATCCAACTAGCTCTAGATATATTAATTATGCCATAACTTTATCTAACCTACTTGTCAAATTTTTAGGCAGGGATTATTTAAGAGATGTCAGAATGATTCTATGGTGTAATCAATGATAGTTTCTTAAATGAAGTTATTGTGCTAAGAAAGAATTTCCAACAAAAGAGTGATTGGATAACTGATATAGAATGTTTCCCATATATTAATGAAGTCAAACTTTTAGGCAGAGATATTATTTATGATGATTTTTTTTTTAGAGAAGATGTTAGGATGATTTATGGTGTAATCAATGATAGTTTCTTAAAATGAAGCAGAAATTATCACCACCAGCTAGCCTTTGCTATGGTTGAATCTTTGCAGGTGAGAGAATTTAAGGCACAGACAAGGAATTCTTCCTCTTGCAGATTTAATATGAGCAAAAAAGACCCTTATAGAAAACCTCTCTGAAAATGATAATTGGAAAAAATATATCTATCACACAATTAAAATCGAAATTAAGGAGTCACAGGACACTTGTGTAAACCAAGAAACAATCTATGACAGGAGGTGGAAAGCCTTGGCAGAAGATCCTTAATAAGTCCAGAAACTTGTTGACACCTATTTGTAACGGCCACCATTAAAGCTGCAATGCACTAAACTCCTCCATAAATTGAGCTCAGATCTTGAACACACCCACCCTTGAGATGAGTCTTGCAAGCAGACCCTATAGCTGCATTTTAGTATAAAAGTTATGATGAGAGTCTCAGAATCTGCTCTAATCTCATGCCTAAGCTTGTTACTGCTTGTTTTAACCAGTGTTCATGGCAATGAAATCAAGCCAGCTTGGTTATCCCCTCCACCGGGATATGGCTATCCTAGCCCACCACCAGCACCTTCTGGCCATGGAGCTCCTCCTCCATCACATCAGCCGTTGCCACCAAAGCATAAATGGCCTCCTAGAAAGCCACCTTGTGCATCACCACCACCAACACATAAGCCTTCTCCTCCAGTGAGTGCACCACCTGTTCAAAGACCTCCTACACCAACGCATAAGCCATCACCACCACACGGACATCCCCACCCTTGTTCTCCTCCAATAAGGCCACCTCCATCACCAGCTCATAAGCCACCTCCAGCTTCTCCACCACCATGTGGATATCCTCCTCATCCTTCTCCTCCAGTCAGGCCACCCCCAACACCAACTTATCATCCACCTCCAACACCAACTTATCAGCCACCTCCATCACCAACTTATCAGCCTCCAGCTTCTCCACCACCATGTGGATATCCTCCTCCTAGTTCTCCTCCAATCAGGCCACCTCGAACACCAACTTATCAGCCACCACCAGCACCAACTTATCAGCCACCACCAACGCCAACTTATCAACCTCCAGCTTCTCCACCACCATGTGGTTCTCGTTCTCCTCCAATCAGGCCACCTCCAACACCAACTTATCAGCCACCTCCAACACCAACTTATCAGCCACCACCAACTCCAACTTATCAGCCACCTTTAGCCCCAACTTATCAGCCACCACCAACGCCAACTTATCAGCCACCACCAGCACCCACACCTTCTCATAAACCTCCTGCATGTCCACCAACCCACAGGCCACCTCCACCAACTCACAAGCATCATCCATGTCCACCTACCCACAAACCCCCTGTTGGACCCCGACAAACACCACCGACTCATCGACCCCCTCCATCATCTCCACCAGCAAGCCCTCCTTCAGTATATGGGTGCCCTCCACCACCATACTAGGCTAATCAACTACATATGATACAATGTCTTTATCTCCATGGAGTTAGTTTCTTGTCAGGCTATAATGTCTATTGAAGCCATGCTTGCTGTATTAAGACTTGTTTTTGAATTAAATAAAAATAGTTCTGTATGGAGGGCAATAATTTATGTAGTAGATGTAGAAGGTCCATAATCTCTATTAAGTGTTATTTTCCATCTGAACATATGATTGATCTGATGTAATCAGCATTGAGCCTCATTATATTTTAGATCTCTGAACCCGTCATTAGTGGTGTTGTTAAAAGAAGTTCCACACTGATAGCAGATCATGCCATACGTCAGGTTTCAGAATATTGCCAAAGCAACCAGTAACTAATTAAGCAACAATGATTATATGACTCGCGATCCTTTTAATTAACGGTCCATGCATTACTTAATTAAAATGAAGCAAATCTGCAGAATATTTCATTCCACTGTAATCAGAAACTGCAAGCTTTAACTGAAAACCGAAAAATATGGAATTTACAGACAAGGATACTGTGAGCTGTGAAGTCTAGTTGATTCACTATTTGTATTTGTTTGTTTGTATTTCTAGTTGTATTTGTTTATTTGGATTTGGTGTTGTAATTCAAGTTTGTTCATATATAGGGATGTTTGGGGTGCGTTAGTTTTGTTGTTGCAGTAGTTGTTCTGCTGCTGCAGAATGAGCTGCTGATGTAGTGGATGAGAGTAATTGTTGAGTGATGTTGTTAGCAGCTGTTGCAGTTGTTGTTCCAGCAGTTTATGCTGGAGTGTTCTGTATTGTTTGAGCTCTTTTATAGTAAATTCTCATTCATCTAAAAAAACAGGAACTTCAAGGTTTAATTTGTCAATATAAAGAGATTCCATATATAAATATTTCTTTTGGTTTCAATAATGTTCTCAAATAACACACGGAAATTTCCTAGTCAAAATATGTGCTGCAACCTTCCACCATTAAATGGTTTCTAGAGCTAGATTACCCATCAATTTGGCCAAGGGTACAGGACACTTTGTAACAATATCAAACCTGGATGGATTTGAGGCACGTCCAAACAGGGACAAGCTTAGCAGAACAAGCTCTTGGAGAGACAACCTTGAGGAAAGGAAACCTTGCCAGTAATAAGGATCCAAATCAAAGAAAGCATCAAAGAACCCCCTAGTCCCATTCAGATCAAGCTTCAACAGAGTCTCCATTCCAAAGGAGTAAAATTCCCTTGTGTACCTCCTCTCAATTGGCCACAAGCCATTCCACACTCTATGATGAAGTGGCTTCCCTCTAACCATCCTAGTCGAGCCAAGGCACTCGGCAATGGCATCAGCTAAGATCGGGGCTAGAGCCATGGTCCGAGCCACCATGTACCCAGTTGAAGGGTGCACAACCCCAGAAGTCCCACCAATGGCCATCACACTCTGAGGGATTCTGGGAAGAGGGCCTCCCATTGGAATCAAACACTTTTCATCCTCCAAAACCCTCTTCACTGTAATTCCTAAATGTCTTAGTCTTGCAACCATCCTTCTCTTCACCTCCATATAAGACAACACAGGCCGAGAAACCAGAGAAGTTTCTTCTAGGAATATCAAGCTTGAATCAAACGGCATTGCATACAGAAAAGTAGGAAGCCTTGAATTATTCACCCGCAAATAAGGCTCATTTCCCAGATGGGAATCTCTCCAATCCATGAGAACCATTTTGTCCAAGTCAAAAGGGTGGCCATCCACTTCAGCCAAAATTCCATGAGCAATCTGATACCCATGGTTCCTTGGCTTATCATATTCTGTAAAAGTGCTTGCAAAGCCACTGGCATCGACAATCAAGCTTGCCTTCAACTCCTTCCCATCATCACACAAAATGGAAGACAAAAACTCCTGGTGCTCGATTTTCCACACCTTGGCCTTATGAAATTTAATAACTCCACTGGAAACACATCTTTCTATTAGCTCCGTTTTCAGTTTTTTCCTACTGACACGACCGTAGGGGCGGTTCAAATATTTGGTCTTGTTTTCATTAATGTAGACACAACTCATCGGCCATGTTTTGTCAAAGCAATCCTCAAGCCCCAAGCTCTGAAACTCGTCAACCCAAACCCCATAGTTATTAGGCCACATAGAAAGCGGCGAAGGGTCGACACAACATACCTTAATTCCATAGCCGGAGAGTTGCTCCGCTAGACGAAGGCCGGCCGGGCCGGTGCCGATGATGATGACGTCAAACTGAGGCCGAGCCGAAGCCGGGTCGAACCATGGAAGATCAAAATTCAAGCATTCAGGCTGTGTCGACTCAGGCTTCAAGTCAAGGAAGCTTCCAAACTTGCTGCTTTGGATCCTATAACGACTCTTCCTTGAATATGTGTTATTGGGTATTGGAGAAGAGGCTAAGAACTTGTCAGCAGTTATTGCAGGTGGTGGTGAAAATAGCCTGAGAAGAGTCCCCATGATGAGAGAAGTAAAGGAAGAAATGGGAGTTTGGTATTGATGAAGAAACGAAATTTGGAGATATGGACAAGGAGGAATCCTAAAGCAGTACCTGGAAAATGATACCTTTTGTTGGAGAAAAGTTTCAGCAATGGAGCTTATTTAAACTGTGAAGAGGGTCCTACATATTATAAATTAGACTCCATTGACGCATTGAGTGGCTTTCATGACTGTCCTACTACACACATGTTTTGTTCACAGCAGCACCACTCTGGTTGTTGCAACAAAAACAATTGTGACATGTCGTTTAAATACCCTTGCTTCTCATTTCATTGATCTCTTGTAGGCTTCGGTCAGACTATAACTCAGTTAGATTTGAAAAAGTACATACAGTTTTCATCGTCTAAGCTCTTCCTATATGGCGGATAAATGCTACTATGATCACGTACAAGTAAAATAATTACAATTTGTCTCTCCCGCCTACCTTTTTGAATAAAAATGAAAAACAATTGTGAGTTTGTCACCATCACGTGTCACTCCCATTAGGTATGTTCACACAATCAGAAACTCCACTTAATGAACCCACTTAGTTTGGGGCCAACCTCACATCACAGCTTCCGTCTTTTACATTATTGGCCGCCCCACTTTACCTTGTTGGAGAGGCAAAACATTCATTTGCTTGTTCAAAATGGCTAGCAATTTGAGCAGCTAACATCATAGAGTTTATATATAATTTATTTGTCTAAATAAATTTTAAATTGTTTGACCATTTATTTAAATGTATTATTGTTCAAATTACTAGTAATTTAGAAAGTGGGGACGGCAAAAACATTAACATGGAAGGCGTACAAAAAGTGTCAACTCCACACAAGTTCACATCAAAATTGGGTCAGCTATGCTTTCTAAGTTTGGAAATCAGGCCAAAAGTGACGAGGACCTTTTTGTACAATTGCATCTCTAATTTGCTCGAAAAAAGGATAACAATAATAAGTGCTTGTGCATGCGACAAGAATAATTTAGGTGACGTAAAATATTTTTTAGTGTTTAGCTCGTACGAAAAATGAACGATAGCTAAAAAAAAGCTAGCGACTTTTGTCAACCTCCAACGGAGGACCCGCGAACTTCCGCAGTTTGAGAATAAATAACTTAAACTCGAAAAATAGTTTACAAAATTTAAAAATGAAAACTATGTTTTCTTAAACTAACAAAACTTTTTTGGTTTTTGATTCGAATATTATTTTTATTTCGGTCGCACTAAACACAGAAAATACAGCCTCCTTTATCTTTTTCACCTTGTGTTTGATGGAAGTCGCTAAAGATCCCAGAATTTCTTGAAGGAAAACAAAAAAGTTTGGCGGGGGGGACGGGATTTGAGGTCTACATACATCGCACAGGCTTGACAAGTGGGGTTCACAGTGTAAGCATTTCCAAGACGAGCAAGGAGTGGAAGCACAATCATATGACACCAAAAGGGGCGAAGAGGAAAAAGGGGAAGAAAAGCTTTGTAAGCTACAGGTTTGACAAGTAGCCTCTGTTCATGTCATATATGCATGCTGTAGACCAATTCAAAGTACTCTCACAGGACTGTAACGGTTGTAACGGTTATGTTGCAACGGTTATGTGCTGGAAGTTAAACTGCAAGAACAAATATCAAATATGTAAAACAGAGAAGAAAAAGGGTTCAATATTGCTTTTATAAATACAAAACAGTTTTTCTAATTGGTAATAAATCCTGATTTTAGAGCTCCTTAAAATCACTTATAATGCGAAACCAATGGATATCATGGCCTATGTCATGCAATTTTGAATTTTCCAATGTCACATGGTATTATTATATTACTCTAATATCATTTGTAACGATTTATGAAAGTGCTAGCCTTATATGTACTATTACTCTAAAATGAATTGGGATCCTCTCCATTTCATTTGAACCGGAAAATAAAATGAAAAGACAAAAATATCTCTAAAATATAACTAATTAGATACTCTCCCGTTCAAATAAACTTGAGAGAATCTTGTTCCCTCTGAAATGACTAATCGAGTTGCAATTAAAGCTACTGAGCATCTCCAACAGCATTAAATATATTACCTAGTAAAAAAATACTATTCTTTATTTTACCTACTCATTTTTCTCTCTCTCACTCTCTCTCCCTCCGCCTCAACCCAAACCCCCCATGGCCAACCTCTGCAATTATCTCTTCTCACTCCTCTCTCTCTCTCCCTCCACACCACCACAACCCAAGAAAACTTTCAATTTTGGAGCTTAAACAACGCTGTCACATAAGAAAGATTTGATATTAGAAGAAAGAAGAATTTAATACGATCAGCCTATGGTGAATCCAAATCCCATCTGCGACGGTAGGTTTTGGTACTCATGTTGAAAAAATTTTTGTTTGGATTTCGGATGATTTTAGGTGTGGTTAATTTGAAGCTAGGAGCTGGATTTCAGATATTTTGTTTGTTTTGGTGCTCATGCTGGGCATGGCTTAGGTGCTTTCTCTGCAATGGACAGCTCTCTTACTCGCAAACCATATGGAATCGAAAAATAATGCAACAAACATGAAAAAATCAAAAGCCTGGTCTTGAGGAATTGGGTCAGTCTCATGGGGTGTACATGAGAAAGAATGATTTGATACTAGAAGGAAATATGAGAGGAGAGGTTATTGGGTGGGTTTGTCCAGATAACCAAGAATGCCTTGGTGAGGAAGTGGAAGAGGGAGAGGGAGAGAAGAGAAGAGAAACAAAAAGATTAAAAAACATAAACATAGTGCTACAGTGAATAGCTTGATATTGTTATTACTGTAGCAAAAAAGTTAGCTTAGCTCTTCTGGAGCCAATCTGTTGGAGCTGAAAAAAGAACATTAATAGCTAAATGTAGCTAATATTACTCTTTTACCTAATCTACTGGAGATGCTCTATAAAGTCAAGTTTGAAACTTAGCATCCATGAGCACCATTATAATCCACCTACAAGAGTGGACAATTCATCTTCCATATATAGGACTAACTTTTTGAAAATAAAGGAGGGTTAACCACGTAACCAAATTACACAGAACCAATACAGCGAAAAACACTAGGAACTGTATTTATTCTACATTCTCTTTCCTCATTCTAGTACAAATCAGCAGCTTCCACACCCTTTCTTACGCAACAACCAAAAAGGGCTCTTCCTCCACCAACATCTTTATAGTCCTTTTCCACTCCCACCTTAAAACCGAGTCAAATTCGAATTTATAACCGAGCTAGATAATCTGTTCATCTTGAACTTGTTCATGAGCTATCAATTTCATATAAAAAGTAAATGTCGTTATTTTTTTTTTTGTAAATTCATACAAATGATTAGTTATATAATTATTGTTTTAGATTTATTATTTTGAATAATTAGATAAATTAACTCAAATTTTAAATAATTGAATATTGAGTTTATATATTTATATTCTAATATATATGTGTATACATTCATTACACACATATATATACATAAACCCACTCATACACATGCAAATACACTTATATCTATATTAAAACTTACTATTACAATAATTCAAGTTATATCTATTAAATTACGAGAAAAAAAAAATCTTTTTTATCTTTTAAGATACTTAATATGTTCTCATTACAAAGTTAAAAATAAATTTATGAAAATAATAAAAATGAAGTTATACAAGTTTATACGAGATTAAACGAGCTTAATTTTTTGTTCAAGCTCTGTTTGTTTAATAAATGAACCAATCTCGAGCAGAGCCCGAGCCTATTCGTGGCGTGACTATTCATTTATAGAAGCAAGAAAGCAACAACAAAGCAGTTTTGACCACATGAATAAGATCTGAACGGGCTAGCTCTTAAGACTAAAGCAAAATTAGGCATTTCATGGATTAAAACAAGAAACTAAATAAAATGAGAAGAATCAACACTGACCATGTAATGAAACAGAACCAGTTAATTGTCTGGATAGTTGTGTGAAAAACCAGATCGAGTTTTGATATTACAAAAAACCATATGAATAGGATCTGAATAGGCTCGCTCTTGTGACTAAGCAAAATTAGGCATTTCATATATGAAAACAAGAAACTAAATAAAATGAGAACAATCAGCATTGACCATGTACTGAAACAAAACCAGTCAATTTTTTTTTTTATATATATATAAGTAATCAAGATGGATATAAAAAGTATAAGGCCCCTCTAGGTACATAAGAAGTATACAAGAGAAAGCAGAACCAGTTATTTGATTGATAGTTGTGTGAAAGAGCAGATCGAGTTTTGATATTACAAAAAAACATAATCCCCGCTGTGTACTAAATAATGAATTGACTATAAATTATAGATTTACACAATACAAAGATGACGTATAACATGCAATAGCACTCATCAGGCTTCCCAGGAACAAGGATAAACATTGGTTACTCACACCAAGGACAACAATAGCAAGAGAAGCTACAAGATAAATTTCTGAAACCTTACAGAAATCAAGATATCATATTTCCACATTCCCCTCAAAAATATGGACAGTGAAGCCTTCGTAGCTTCTCTAAGAAAGATGGACAGTCATCATGTGAAAAGCCATCAGGTGCATACCTCAGCAGAACTTTGATACCAGCAAGAATGGAAATCAAGATCTGCAGGAAGGTAGGGTGATGCCTCCACAGCAAGCAGCAATTATTATGTACAGCAACAAAACAATCACGAATGTCAACAGAGCCCTGTCACGAATAAAAGAAAGTTTTATATGCATGACAAGTAAAATTCCCAAAGGCTATTAGCTCAACAATCACCATTGCATAGTCTAAATACTGCTTAATTCTTACAATTAATAAAATAGAATCAGGTTCTTCATTTTATAAAGCAACCCTTATCTGATAAACAAATTTGCAGTAGATAGAAGCTAATAACTCATGGTTAAATGGAAAGAAAACCTCTTCCAGAGGTTCTTACAGATAATATAACATTTATGTCATGTCGAATTCTCAGGCATGAGTTGATAAGCAAGAGCCAGTATAAACTTAATAAGTTTATCACACACAGTCCATAATCCTTGGGAAGCTCAGACAAAGCCCCAATACCCAAGGTCCAAGCTAACTTCTAACTAGAAAATAAAGATAAATGCTTACGACTGACAGCACTAAATGTCATCAATAATAAAAAGATCTGAAACTCATGCGGTTTAACTGCTTGAAGTCAGCCATGTCAATGAGCTCTGCGTAAAGTTATACTTTCTATTGTGGGCCATCACGCTTTTTAACAATAACCTCAACTTTAAACTTTCTGTTTCTCTTTTCTTTTTTCTTTTTGGAGGGGGGCTTCCTTATAACATTAAGGAATCTTAAAGCCAAAGTGGTAAGAGGATATCAGAGGTACTCACAACAGCTTTGCATTTTTCATCCAAAGAGCTCGACGAAGGCGCTTGGACTGTTTCTTGAAATGAAATGCACCATCTTGCATTGTTGCAGTTTTGTCAACAAGAAGTTCAATTCGGTCACCTCTCTCCAGTATCTTCTCAATGTTTTCCACCATGATAGTACGTATCTGCATACCATAATTTTGCCGCTTGTAAGCACAAAACAAATGCAAGGACTACAACTATAATAAAGCAACAGACAAAAAGAATACAATAAAAGTTTAAAGATAGAATAACACAAAATAGGAGGAAGAAATTTTAATGCCAGATTTCTCCCCAGAGATCAGAATATGCAACAATTTTTTTAGAATTAAAATTTCTGGAAGTTTTCAGCAAATAAAGGTTTTTTTGGAATTGTCACAAATGTTACAATTGTTAAGTGCAAAAGGTAAAAACTAAAAACTAAAGAGATGCAAAAGGTCTGAAAAATTATTACAGAAAAAGATAGATACTTTTGCAACAAAAGGTAGAAAGAGACTTTGATGCAGCAACCGATATGACTAAACTTCAGAAGAAGAAAAAAGATGCTCTACAATTAACAATGTTTTATCTTCAAATCATTAACGGGCACGAATTTAAATTGCTAACTGTAAATAGTTATTGGGCAGATAACCTGGGAAAATACTCTAATTCAAAATCATAAAAGGCAATTGTATTTGCATGGTCAAAGGAATATATAAATAAGAAAGAAGAAACAGAGAGCAAATTTACGACAATAGAAGATACTTGCCTCGCCAACTTCACCTCTTACACGGTTTAGAGTATCTGCGCTAGGATTACTAGAGAAAAATTCCATTTGCTGATGCAAGACCCTTGAAAAATCATCATTCATTGCATAAGCAGGCGCATAGTTGGCCACTCTGCCATAGTTTTTCATAAACCTCATGTGAATATCCTCCAAATAAGAAAAAGGTATCCTCCCTGGACCAAGGAATAAACTGATTCACTGTAAAATCACAAAGATGGTTGAAAAAAGAAAACTAAAAGGGGATGCGGGTGGAAGGGGGGAATCAAAACACTATAAAAGAAGTTGATAGATTAATATCCTTGTCAAGTGAAACACTAAATTATAAAAGGAATTGAGAGTCAAAAACTGCTTGCAAGATTACTTATCATACATAAGAGAAGTATCAATGTATGCACAATGTAAGGATGCTGATAAATAAGTAAATCATATGATACAATACTTTAATGAGTAGAGAGAAAGTATACCACAAAAGATATCAAATAAAAAATAATCCAGGAGGAAATCCATAAAGACAAAAAAATGGATTGTTTATACCTAATTTAAAAAATAAATAAATAAACAAATAAAAAAAAAATTAAAAATTAAAAATTAAAAAAATAAAATAAAAAAACTTGTAGGCTATGCCATGCAAGCAAAATTCTTCACCCAATATTGAGTATTTTCCATGATATGTTAATGGGGTTTTCTTCATACAGAATCAGATGTTGGGGAGAAGAATGGGATGGATGTAGTTAAACATCAGTGCAGACTCAGCCAGTTTGCGAGGATGAAATTAATATCAATAACCAAGAATATAAACCTGGAAGGACTGTATGGACTGTATAGACCATTCTCATTCTATATACATCAACAAAAACAAAGGGGCTCATTCTCTACAATATTAAAACTCAAGATCCCAAGCTTCCACCTTACTACACGAAGACACATTCTTCACATTTCTTATAATACCCAAAAACTAGGGATGGAGTAGTTAGGATTAAATGGGCATCTTGTTTGTTTCTGGCTGATCATGTCACATAAGTTCGAAAAAGAATGATATTTTGAAGTATTACCCCGTCCATTCCAATAGTTATAGGTGGGCATGCATGTCTATACGATGATCATGATCCACTGTCAACTAATTAAGATAGAAAAATTACTGCCCCTAAGCCTTCGCATAGGTGGTGAGTACTAGCCTGGGGTTCAAGTAGGTCTTAGTGAAATCAACCAATCTGTCACTGGTGTTTTCATTGCCTCATTTTCTCGTAATATTCACATATCACACCAGTTAACAAAATAGAGTTTCTCTAGAAGTGATTACACCAACGCAAAGGGACAACATTCAGATACTATTTAGTTCTTTGTAAGCTCAAACATTTCATGTCATGGGGAGAGTTTTAAAAAAATTCCCAGATGCAATAATTACAAGAACAACCAAGAGTGGAATTCCAAAGCTTTCTTATATAAGATAATATACGATAATCAACATACTCAATGATAAATCAGAAATTCTAACTAGAGTGTTGAAAATCACACCTTTAATCCACAGAATTTAGACTATAGATATGTTTCTAATATCACCAACGCATTATTTGGTTTCTAAAAACTGAAGTGAAGATCGAAATGGAAAAAATGTAACCTATTACCAGTAGTTCTAAATCAACAAAGAATGAAATCTCAACTGGAGACTCTTTTACCATTGTTAGACAGCATCGAGTGTGCTATCATTCTAATAAGAATTAAACTGGCAGAACCACTAATTCTCTACAAATTTTTCCCCAATTTCCTCAGAAATCAAGCGGATTCTGATATCAACTCTGCTCAATTTCCATACCACCAATACTTCAATTAAAACATGAATTTGATTTTCTTATTATAATATATGAATTTTCTAGACCAACTCATAAAATTGAAGTTACAACACTAAATTGAATGGAACAAAACAATCAGTTTCAACATAACATCGAATATGAAGAGATGAATTGCGGAAAGAGAGTGAGAAATAAAAAGAACACGCACTGCCGAAGGTGTTGTTGGCCATGCAGAGGAACGCGAGGCCATCGGACCGAAGGATGTGGAAGATGTAGGAGTCCTGAGAGAAGCAGAGCCTGGAGTCGGCCTCCGCTGGCAGCTTCTCCAGGATCCGCCGAGCCACCGCCCCCGTGTTCCCTGTCACCGCGCTGAACTCCGCCAGCACCACAGTTCCCCGAGCCACCACCGCATACAGTATCGCCATCTCTCTCTCTCTCTCCCTATCTCTCTCCGAATCCGAAATTCAGAGACCGATCTCGCTCTCTCTCCCTCTCTGAGCTGTGTTTCAAACGAACATATCTGGCGTTACCGGCGAGTCCACGCTGGGTGTCTAGTTTAGGTTTGGTGGATTTGGATTGGCTGACGGGGAAGACACGGACGCACGTGCTACTGCTAGTTTCGTGGCTTTGAAGCCTTTCATATGCCATTTTGGTAGGAAAAAAAATGCTACACACATTATTCCTACTTTTTTTACACCTATTTTTAGAGTTATTTCTATCTCCACGTGGTTTATCATTTCATTTACCGCCTTCAATAGAAAGTTGACACATTACGTAAATACTAAATACAATAGAGGTAAAAATACTATATTTTTAATTTAAATCAATCTTATAGACTTTTCTATTTGTTCTAACCCAACAGGGCCAACACCCACCTCTGAATCCTCAACACCGGAGTCTCTAAAACAAACCAGGAATGTGGCTCCAATGGCTCATTTTATCTATGAAGTATTTTGTCAAGAAAAAGATATTTGGTTAAAAATGTTATATTAGTTTTTGGTGTTTCAAGTTGAGGTGTCTACTTCCTATTAAATTATGCAAAAAACTTAGTTTACACTAAACTTGATTGAAGTTATTCTCCTTTTTTTTATATATACTTTCTTAGGTACTTTTAAAAACTTTATTGGAATAAAACTCAATAAAGATCTATCATAAATTCAGTTGTGGCTTTAAAAGCTACTTAAGAGAGTATCAAAATAGATATAAAGAAATGAAAAAATGTGTAGCATTTCTTTTTCTATTTTGTTGAATAATCCAAAAAAATAGAGTGTATATCTCTTTTTCAGTATAAGCATAAGTTAAAATCATCTTGCCTTCCAAAGTTCCAATGGTGTATAAAGAAAAAAATAAAGACAGAATAATTATATATAAGTCCTTATTGTGTTACTTTTGTATCACTTAAAAAATGAGGTGACTTTTAAAATTACTATTTGATCAAAATCTAATAATAATTTTAAGAGTCACATCATTCTTGAAAGAATACAAAAGTAATATAAGAGAGACTTGTAGATTTACTCGATTGTAAATGACCACCTATCAAAGTGATTCAAACGGTGAGATTATAATCGTTCCACTAACCGCTAACCGTTAACCGCTTTGGTGGGCGGTTATAAAAAATCACTAACCGGGCGGTTATAAGGGTAAGGCAGTTATAACCACTAACCACGTTCTTATATATTAAATATTTTTTATTAATAAAATATATTAATTTTTTCAATTGTATTTGGATTAATGGATTTAGGCTATTTATGACTGTATGTGAAATATATAATGTGGTATGTAATGTTTTGGGCTAAGCCTTATTCAAAAACATTGGCTTGCCCAAAAAACACGTTTTTTTTTTTTTTTCATATTTTTTAGAACATTTTGGCCTTAAACCCTTAAAATAGGCCATAAAATAGTCAAATTTCATAAAATAAGCCCAAAAGCTCATATAAAAAAAGCGGTTATAAAACCGCTCGTTATTGGATTGAATAACCGCTAACCGCCGGATATAAAATAGCCGCTAACCGCCTAGGCGGTTGCGGTTATTAAAAATTAATAACCGCTCAAAGAGGTTGCGGTTATAGCCAATAACCATCGGTTATAACCGTTTGAGCACTCCTATCCTAAAGTACTTGACTACTGCCACACTTGCAAAAAAGGCCACCTGCCAAAAATCTCTAGGAGGGCCAACAGCCTATGGTCAAAAGGCCTAAAAGGCAACGACCTACAACCGGAGCTTAAAAGGCCTGGAGGTTTGCTGGCCGATCCAGACGAATCTTCACTAGAATACCACCCCCAATAGCTAATTAAAGATCTCATTAGCTTAGTTAACGGCCTGTTCATAAGTTCATTTGAATTTGATAATATCTAGTTAGTTATATTGGAGGAGTATTTTTGTCTTCTCAATTTGATGAGACAAAAATACTCTTCCAATATAAATAACTGGATATTATCCAGTTCAAATAAACTGAAAAAGATCATAATTCATGTCATACTCTCCCTAACGAGAATTCTTAAAACCCTAGGAGGGCAAGCTACCATAGCTTATAAAATGAGCAAGATAGTAATGGATCAAATACGCCTAATTGACCATGTTCTTAATCTTCATTTGTTTTGATATGAAATTATTTATGAAAAATATTTTATTTATTTTTTGATGTTTGGTGAGAAAAAAAAAATGTTCTTTATCCATAAAATAGTTTATATTTTTTGAGTTTGGACTTCTCCTTCTCAAATAACTGAATTTTGCCAAACTTCCGTCGAGCCATCGCCAAACAACCGCTAGAGGTTGCCAACCGTTTTTCCCATTGCTCATTTTTCATACAAGCCAAACACTCAAATTATTTTTCGATAAAAACATTACCTTGAAACAAAACATTGCTTTACTCTACTAAATTTTCCTCTTACCGCTCAAAGTTGGCTTGAGAGTCAGAGTGGTATCGCTCGGTCCATCGTGGATGAACCATCTACCTTCTTTGTTCCTCGTAAATTATCCTCCCTAGTTTGTTGGGTGCGGCTGCTTTGTTAATAATTGTCTATTGTTATTTGTGAGTTGTCCAATTTTGAAAACACTTTTAATATCATGTAAAAATAATAAATTTTAATTTTCAAAATGTTATTTGTATGGATAATTTTAATTGCACTATGCTCACATTTGATTAGTTTTGAGAGTATTCTAATAACCATGCCGAATTATTCTTTAGATTAAATTTCCTATCCACGACTCTTACATATTAAGGGTGCGTTTGGGAGTGTGTTTTTTAAAAAATAATTTGCAATTTTAAATTAAATTGAAATTTTAGGGTGTTTGGGATTGCCATTTTAAAAACACGAATTTTAAAATCACAAAAAAATCTGCAATTTCCATAAATTGATTAGAGGTTTGAAAATTTGCGAATTTAAAACAAAATCACGATTTCTATTAAAAAGATAATTGGCGCAATACTACCTTTAGTTACCTTTTTTTGGGCGGAAATGAAAAAAAAAAATACCAAGAATACTCATCTAAAATATATTAAAACCCTTAAATTCTCTTCTTTTTCTTCATCCTCTCTGGCTCATTCATCCTTTCTCCACCCTGTAGCAGTGTGCGTCGCTGTTGTCCATCTCTCCCCCCTTCTACTAGGTAAGAATCTCAACTTAATATTTTATTTTTCTCTATATAACTCATTTGCTTTTGTAAAACTTTCCATTGTTTGGTGTTTGGTGTTGTTTTATGTGGTTTGTATAATTACTGTGCCTTTTTATATATTTGTTTATGTTCTTCAACCATTTCTGCGGAGTAAAGTTGTGATTTTTTTTTCAAAATTTTATTTAGATTACCGTGCATGCATAGTGATCTGCAATCCATCACAATATAGCCCGATCAGTTTGTGGGCTGTAAACAGTGCTTTATTATTTATGTTTTAGGCTAATTTTTAATGTCCTTTAAGTTTATTTTGGTGATTTATCAAGTACTAATTTAAATAATTGGTGAATTATGTAACAGTTAAATTAGATAAACATTATTAGTTTAATTTGATGGATTGTTCTTCTATTTTTTATTGTATGTCTGTTTGGAATATGTTTCAAGGAAAAAAAAATACAAAAACAAAAAAGCGTATAGAAACAAGTAATATAGCAATATATAATTGCTAAGTAGAAAACTCAAAATTAATGTCAAATTATAAGTCGTACTTTTGTTTGCATAGGTGTTAAAAATGGAGGCTTATAGACAATGTTAGTTATTTTACTGTTATAAAGAAATGTCCTTATTGGTAATTTGGTCATGAAACTGCAATTATATGTTAATGTTATCCAAACACTCAATTAATAAAAAAAAAATTACTTTTTAGCATGTTTTACCAAACATTTATACAATTTTAAAAAGTAACGATTTTAAAAACGCAATTTTTAAAATCGCACTTACAAATGGGCCCTAAGACCTATCCACGATTATTATGTATCCATGTAAACAGATTTTCTCCATTTCATTTGATATTGAGAGGAGAGGAATAGATTGATATTTTGAGGAGTAAAATTGTCTATAAAAATCAATCGATTCCTCACCATTTCAACTTTTCTTTTGAAATGGAGAGGTATGAGGGAGAGATCCACCTCACCACCACGGCCGTGAGAATCTCCCCATTTACTCACGGGAGTGGGATCCCATCATCCCACCCTACAGTGCAACCGTGGGTGGGTGGGTCGTGGCCCATGGGGTATCTCACCCTAAGGGTGGGTTGCGAGATCCTACCTGTGAGTCTGTGACCCACCTACGAGAGAAATTTCACCTTGCAGGTGAACGCGAGTCGCGACCACCCACCCCTGAGGTAGAAATTAGAATCCCCACAACCCACAATCGGCCGGGGCTCCACCCAAGGGAAAGATCTCCCTGACTTTCTCCCATTATTTTTTAATTTTTACTTATTTTTTATTTTTAAATGAAGTGGCAAATGAGCCACATGGCGGTCGTTGATAGGTACAGTCTCCCCGTCTCCATTAACGTTTTCTGTGTCTCTCCTGCACCCCATTTCAGTTAATACAAAACTTCAAGTCTCCAAGTTGCAAAAATGGCGACAAAAAGATCCACGGTACGTCTTTTCTCTTGTACGTACATGTCTAATCTGTCTACTTCTTCCATTTCTCGACGCATTGGCTCGCTATTTTCAAGCTTACCTCAGTCAATGTTGATTCCTTTCAATTTTTTACTATTTTGGTTTGGAACCAAAGGAAGGGAAGAGAAAAGACGGACTTATCGAACCATGAATAGGGATTTGGTCAGATATCTCGTAATTCTTTACGCTAATTTTCATCTAGTTTTGACATTTTAGGGATTTCGTTGGTAAGCGGTCCATTAAGATCGGTTTCGGGAAAGCGATATATGCCGTGGATGTTGTTTTCAATATGTCAAGAAACGTGTGCGCTGAAAATAATTCCTGCGTACTTGGAATTTTTATTGCTAGCACAAGTAGCTTACATTCATTGATTCTTTATATTAAAAGGCAATTGGAATGAAAATGCATTTAGTCATAATACTTTGATCACAAACAGTGAGAATTTTTCCTTTTCTGTTTGTTTGTTTATTTGTTGATGATTGAAATTTTGAGAGACTAATTTAGTTGAGCCTTTGCTGAATGATTCCTTGAATCTTCTTTTGATTCTTTGTTTCCTTCATTTATAGAAGCGTCCAAAGGTTTCATCCTTGAGTTGAGAAGGTTTTCACCACTCAGTGTGCTCTCAGTTTCGCTGTACTAGTCTAGCTATGGATTTCCCAAATAAGGCAAACAATAATAAACATGGTTTGGTTATATTAAATTTCGTTATATAATAAAATACTCTTGTGCATACGGATTTCCTAATAAAGTAAAACTGGTAAAAAACAACAAAAAGGGTTGGTTTAATAAAAAATTTTAGATGATGCTTTTTGCTTTTTGGTTGAAAAAGTGTTAGATATGACATAAACATGAAAGTAGTTTTGAGTATTTTATGTTTCTAAGTGGTTTGCTTATGCTTTTACTTTTTTGCTAAAAAGCAAAAAGCAAACCCAAAGAGTGTTATTAAACAACCCTTTTCAGGAATTTTCTCTAACCTAGTCTATTAAACTGAAATTTGTCCAAAACGCATGTGGTCACGTGCATTTTGAACACGTGTCAATTTAATAGAATGGATTCGAGAAAATTTTTCCAATCCAGTTTGGAGGAAAAGTTTGTCCATAGCAAAATTCACTACACACAAGTAGTTGTAGTCGTTAAGTTATTTTAGGAGCTGTAGGTGGTCCTGCAGAAGAATCTGATAAAATAGCCCAATGTTGAATGTGTTAGTGGAACTATAGTGGAATGCTTGGTGTGCGATGCAAGTGAGTGCTGACGTGCATGATACACCAGCAAAATGCTATATTGTGTGAACATATGACTTGCTGGAGTTGATCTCTAACAGAAGTACATAGAGATGCTCTGCTGCATCAAAATTTTGCTGGTACAGAGAGCATGTATGTATCCAATGTCTAAGTGCAACTTCCCAAGTAGCAATTGGTTGTATGCAAGAAGAAATTTTATTCTTGGCAGTTGCTGGAAGCTGCTATGGCTCAGCCTAGAGAACCGTTGATAGTTTGTTGTTTATAAAATGTGGTTTTACATTAGATGGAGAAAGATATCAAGAGCATTTGATTATGTTACAAGGTGAGGCATAAGCCTCAGTGATGACGTAAACTTTCTTGTAATTTTTCTGTTAAAAATAATTCATGTAGTGTAATGATGATGAAGAATAGATAACAAAATTAAGACTAGATATTGTAAGCATATTAGTAACGATTTGAGTCCTATAGAACTAGCAAAGCACTCATAACATAACTACAACCATGAAACGAGTACATGCAGCATAGATCAGTTAGTTAAAGAATGTCTCTAAATCATATTATTAAGCTAGCATTAAAACAGCATAGAGTCATTAAACGCAACGCATGTTTTTCCAGAAGTAACTACAACAAGAAAGTACCAAGAAGTTGTTGAAAACAATTTGCAATTGATGAATAATATTTTCAAAGACAAAGCCTGAAGCAGTATACTTACCTAAAGGTGAAAATGTTTACTAGCTTAAAGAACTACTGATCCTATCCTTCCTTGTGGCTAATGCTAGGATCTCTCTCCACGTCTTTATATGCTCCTTTGATAGTCAACAATTGACTTGTGATTTGTGTATATACTTGTTCATCTTAGTAATACCATTTCTGGACTTTTGTTAATAAGATTCATGGGGTCGAAAATTCAATGAAGACTTCATAGTTTGGGAAAAATAGTGCATGACTACTTTGAACATTTCAGTCATTGTTTGAGGCGGAAAGAAGCTTAGTGCTAACTGTTGGGCATGCATTTGGATTTGTTAAAAGCCAATGCTTTTAGGGAGGACACTAATCTTTTGAGCTTTAGTGCCTGTTAGGAGTGATTGACATTGAGACAAGCCATGGGGCATACCCCTGAAACACATTAGAGTCTCAACAATGGATCAACCACAGGAAATTGCCATATCAGATGGATATCAACATGAATTCATACCTAATTACTAGCACAGGATGGGTCATCCTGTTCTTAATGCAATGTACTGCAAAAAAGATAACAATTAATCCAATAGTTGCCACTGGTCAATATAATACAGAATAGTTGCATCAACAAAGGTATAAGCCGTTGTGTTTTTTCCTTTTCAGTGAGCAATTACCACAGATAATTGATCTTTGACGTACCAATGTAAAGTATCATGTTTATTGGTCTCGAGGACTTTGCTTATGCCATCTGCTGGCATTTCTTTTGATCTTAACACACCAGCAATGATCTTCTTATTCCATTTACCTCCTTTTTTGCTGTACCTTACTGAATGGCCACAATTTTTGGATGACAAAGAAGACCCATGCCTATGAAATGTAGAATTTCTAAGCTCCCATTTATTCAACACTATCCTTTCACCAAGATCTTACTGTTTGTTAAAATTATTTGGGGGTAAAAAATGCTTTATGATAGTTAGACAACCTTTGGCCTCAATGAACTCTCTATCTGTTTTGCCATAGATTTCTTTGCAGATTGTATCTAAATAGTCTATTTATAAATTTTCATTGGGACATACATCATTCAAAACCATCACCTCCTTTAATAAGAAAATTCCTTCTCTGCATGCATTTCCATCACAAATCCATTTTTTTCTTCGGTTGATTTTTAGACCAGTCCCATGCAACTTTTTATGTTTTTGGCTATATTGTTTTTACATCATTTGAAACCATCACCACCCATAATAACCCAACCAATTTGTGTCTATCTGGAAATTTTCTTTATGTTTTTGGCCATCCATTTTTCTATTTAAATCAGAAAAGTAAGCAGAGATGGAGGCATCTTCAGGTTTTCCTATCAAGGTTCTATTCCTGAAGGAGGAAGAAGTTTGAATTCGTGTTACTTGGTTCAAGCATAATACCTTGGGGAATGGTTTATGGTTTAGTTACTAGATTTGATGTTTGAAATATATTTTAACAAGAGAGATTTACATCGTCTGTATCATTTTGATTCAGCAATTCATTGGGACAAGTTGGAGATAGATTAGCTCCTTATTTCTTTGAATATTAATACATGGAATAAATAAAGTGTTTTTGTTTTTCCCTTCTTCTGCTATTTCTTTGCATTGTAGTTTTAGTATGTACTTTTTTACTTGATCTTGAAATATGACATCTTATTACTTATTCCAGGCTCACAAATCGTGCTTGGAAGTTCAGGTCACAATTTCAATGGGAGAGAGAAAAGGTGATGCCATTTTCAAATTTTATTAAAGTTGGAGGTTGTCAACATGCAATCTACGCCCAAAACTTCCCTCACATCCTGCAGGTTATTCCTAGCTTCGGTTGTCCCACAAGAATTATGTTTATTTACATGATCTATTCACTATTACCCTTCTTTCTATAAGAAAAAGAAATAAAGAATCTAGTACATCTAAAGTAAGCGCTATTCTATTGCTTGCTTCGTCAACAGGTCTGCAGGTCTGCTCATGGCCTGACTTAAAGCCAATTCAGTTGTTCCCATTCCCATAGAGGTTGTTCTAAACCATCATTTAGCTCCCAGGTAATGCTTCCTAAAGTCTCTGGGAGATCAGCATGTTCTCCTCCCGAGTAAGAAGTTTCAGATGAGCTTGTTTTCTCCACCATTGTAGCGTTCTGAGAAGATGTTCCAGCCCCGTCACTGGGATGTTCTTGTTGTGTTTTTCTTGTTGACATTTCTGGGCGTCGATCAAATGCACGGAAGGTTCCTGATATCACATACACTCTGCACAAACTGAATTCATGCCTCAACTGCAGGTAAATAAATAGTGGATTAAGTTACGATAATTAGAAATTCTAAAAGAAAACGCAAGAATTACTTTTTATTATATTATAAATTAAATTATTAAATTCTTCACTTCCTATATATTAGCTTAAATTTTTCGGTCTGACAAAGAGTGTTAGACTATAAATTAAATAATTAAATGGGCTGGTTACTTTAAGGACAAACCTTGGGAACAACAGTGCTAGATGGGCTGGTTACTTCTTCAATGGCTCTGTATTCATTCATCTTCCACTTGGTTTTCCTTCCAGTAGGAGCCTTCCCCTTATAGAAAACCATGGTTTTCTTCACTCCAATCACCCGGTTATCCGATGAATACACATAGCCAGGAGAGCCTGTTGCCTTCCAGTACCCAGAAACAGTAGTTCTGCTGGGTCTTCCTCCCCTAGCTTCCCTTTCCTGTCTTGGCGCAAAGAAAAACCATTGCTCAGTGTCCTCTTTACACCGCTCTCCTGAAAGCTCTGCAACACACAAGTAAATTTTAAGTTCAATTTTTCAAAACAATCAATCAAAACTGAATAAGAAGTGAAACCAATCTTGAAGAGATTTGTACTTGGAAGGTGCCAGGGTTCTATGTCGTAAATGTCGAGGTCTGGGATGACCCGTTTGATTTCTGGTCTCTTCCCTTCTAGCTTGTTGTGGAGGTAGAAAGAAACTAGCTCTTCTTCAGTTGGGTAGAAGCGAAAACCTGGTGGGGAATCCTCCATTTCTCGTACCTTCTATTTTTGTTGTTGTTGTTGCTGCTGTCTATAATGGACATGAGGTATATATATAAATATTATAGAGAGAGAGAGAGAGAGAGAGAGAGAGAGAAAAGGGGTGGGGTAGGGAGACTTGTCCAGTGGAATGAGAGAAGAAGTTTGTGATAGGGTGGAGACGTTTACGCGGTTATGTGAGAAAATTGATGTCTTTTTGTCCTAACAATGCTCCCCTGGTGGCTGGGTGCTAATAGAAATTAGAAAGTGTCAAATTAAATATCCTCTTTTGAACCAGTCAGCCCCCTGCCCCTCTCTTTCTACCCTGTTTTGCCGGTACAGGCATTGTTATCTGCACCTCACTGGTAGCCAATCAGAATCGAGTGTCCGAGTATTGTGACTTGTGGGGTTCAACTGGATCAGGACCCCCCTCCCATTTTTGGGAGAATCTATTTTTATTTAAGAACCCATACAATGCGACGTGTCTCACTTAAATTAAATAATAAAATATTAATTAATTTTTTTTTCTAAAAAAAAAAAAAAAACTAAGGTGGCTAGCCACCCTAGACCACCGGTATGGGGTGGCCGAAGCCACACCCTAGTCATAGGGGGTGGCCGGCAACTCAGTTTTTTTATTTGATTTTAATTTTTAATTATTTTAATTTTAGTTATTTAAAAAAAATTAATTAATATTTTATTATTTAATTTAAGTGGGACACGTGGCATCGTATGGGCTGTTAGATAAAAATGAATGGCTAGTATTGAAAATTGGAGATTCTCCAATTCTCCCAATAATGGAAGGGGATCCTGATCCGGGTTCAACTACTCTGCCTGATCGATGTTGACAGATTTAGCTTAGGTGTAGGAAAAAAATATTATAGGGGATTTTATATAATTTTTTCAACGGTTTACACACTTAATTTTAAAATTTTCATAAAAACAAATTAAATTAAATTTAGACAATTTAAAAAACAATAAAAACAATACCTAAGTCAAACAATACCTGATTGTTATTGGTCACTCTATTCATTTATTGCTGTGCGATGGACCATTCTAAAAGCGTTAAATGATCGCATTTTGAAGTAGGTGTAGAGCCTATTTGAGATTATATTTGAGAAATAGAGTTTTTAAGTCAAAAAAATATTTTTGGGTAAAAATTTCATTTTTAAACTTTTGCCAAAAGTGTGTTTTTTGCCATTTTTAAACCCTTAAAAGTACTTTTAATTTTTTTACTAAACGGGTAATTTTTTTTTTCAAACGAACTTTTTAAATGTTAAACGTATTTTTAGGCTCTTCAAACGCCACACCAAACAGACATGTAGAGTAGAGACATGGCCCAATGTACTGTGACATTTTAATCTTCAGATTAAATTTATATAGAACTAGCCGCTTTTGGCCTTCATATATATATATTATTTTTTTTCATCCATGTGGAAATTATATGGTATCCTTTTTGCCAGTAGACATGCATGATAATAATAATAATAATAGAGGAATGCTAAAATCAAATCACTTAAAACTTATAACATCAATTGGTGTACTTATTAATAAATAAGTAGGAAGAGTAGCCTTTGTCTCTTTCTCATGAATGGGCATAGACTTGGAAACGTGACGGTTATTATTAGAGGAATGCTAAAATCAAATCACTTAAAACTTATAATATCAATTGGTGTACTTATTAATAAATAAGTAGGAAGAGTAGCCTTTGTCTCTTTCTCATGAATGGGCATAGACTTGGAAACGTGACGGTGAAGGTATGGCATTAGTTGGCTTGGTAGCCTTGGTTGTCTATTTGCGGCATAGGCACCATATCCATATGTCACCAGCATGAGCAAAACCGTAGAGTGGTCCGCTAAAAGAGTCGGACTTTCAAGCACTTAGCGCCGCTACCGCATGGGTGATGGGTTCATTGCCACCGCATACGCCCTTTTTTTTCTAAAAAAAATATTATTTTTTTCTTTCTAATTCTCACCGCACACGCCTTCAATGGTTGAGCCATTGAAAGCTAGAAAGCTCAACCTCAAAGGCATTCTTATATTTTGTACATAATTTTGTTAAAATAAATAAATTATTTATCAAAAAAAATACCAATGATTAGTAGGTTTTTTTTTTTTTTTTTGTAGGTTGAATGTATAGCAAAGGTGCTGGGAAGCTTAGATTCAAAACCTGGAGTTTCAAGTATGGACATCAGTTGAGGAGCTTGAGGTGAATTCCACAAATACACGAGTATTATGGAATTCAAAGCCATTATCGTAGAATATGTAAAATAAGATCTTTATTTTTTTTTTAAAAAAAAAAAACAAAATCTCCTTGATTATGTAAGGACCTAGCTAACATATCATCTTTACAAATTGAGTATTGCTATGGGTACAATAGCTTATACTACAATTATCTTACATATTGATGTAGTAATTTACTTGACACTTATCACACTTAGAATCAAATTAATATGACAGTTTATGTGGCACTTGATACGTTAGCTATTAAAATAAAAGCCGCCATGTAACAGTTCATGTAGCTCTCATTTTCATACAATGTGAATTGTCATGTGAATTTATAAGGAGTTGTAGTAAAAATTATAGTACTTCAAACATACTTTTTTCTTGTAAATTTGTTTATCATGTTGATTTATTTGAACTCGTCCAACAGCCACGATGTCTAAATACTAGCTAAATATCCTATGAGAACTTCAGAACTTTTTTGAAATGTCTTAAATAACACAAACACAATTAAATGTAGGCAACATAAACAATGTTAGATGTTATAAAACATAATATGGACCATGAAATGTTGAGGATCTTATGTCATCATTTTTTTTTATTTTTTTTTTCAATTCAAAAAGACAGGCAAGGAAGGCCTATTTTACTTGAGTGTGACCATGATAGTGTGTGCCCGTTAGAAGTTGCACAAGAGGGGCATAGATAATAGTTGGAACTGAATGCGCTCTCTTAAGTTCGATTAAATTATAGCTTGACCCAATTCTATTACGGCATCGGTAGGACTTAAGGCGATTAATGCTAATAGGATTGAGAATTCTCATTTTGAAAATCGAATTCTTATCATAGTACATGCTCAATAACTTTGAGAATTTTCTAAAGGTCACTAAAAAAGTCTGTTCCTTCTTCTAGATACATATACATTTTATACTTTTTTTTTTTTTTTTTTTTCTCTAACGCATGTTGATTATTCAATGAGAAGTCTAGAGGCAGGAAGCTCTTTGACCATGAAATGTCTCCTATTTAGACAAGTAGCACCTTCATTTCGTATGGCCGAAAGAGTTTCAAACAAACTAAGAAAAAAAAATAAATAAAAAAAAGGAAATAAAAAACCTGATAAGCACTTTGAAGAGTTATAATATCTGGCGTCCAGCTGAAATGAATTAAACTAACATATATTGATCTGTTAGTATTCATCAACTTTTGATTAATTTATTTTTTTTAACAAGGACTGATGAGCCCAGGAATATAGGAGAGTATAATATGTAGTATTATTTTTCCTATTATTATTATTATTATTGTTATTATTATTACTCCTGTCTTTGTCGATGCTAAATGTTATTAGAAGTTTGAAGAAGTCGTTATTCGATTTCTTCTTTGGGACAAACTAGTTTGAAGAAGTCCATACTCCCTACTAGAAGTTGCTACACTGAACAAGCAAACACCAACACATAGAAAAGATAGAAGATTTTGACAAGCAGATGAAAGTGACTTGAAATGAGATTTGCACATATTTTATTAATATTAAATCAGTTCGAAAACTGGTATTATATAGAAAATTAATATATAGGAATCGGTGTCAGAAATATGGGCACCGGGAAAACGTTTTGTCCCTCCCATCGCCCTCACGACCCAGTCATGATGGGGAGTGGAGACAAACAAACAAATCTTTTTCTCAATTTAGTCGAAATCTTGTTGCTGTCAAAAAGCCTATCCGTACACGCGGAATTTAGTGCCACAATTCTCTTTGTTTACCGCTTCGTATCCGCGTCGTTAAGAGGTGTCTTTTCTTTCTTAGTTATATGTGGCCCTGTGGCTGTGGGGTACTCCTTTTCTACACCAACCATTTTTTTTTTTTTTTTTTATGCATAGAAATTGGAACCTTTTAACTTTTTGGCTCA
>NC_081550.1:4675014-4693611 GCF_901000735.1 Corylus avellana
TTTTATTATTTTTTTTTTTAATTTTAAAAAATATTTTATTATTATTTTTATTAGTGGTATATGTGTCCATTTGTGGCCATAGAATTTCTAAAATGAAATCCTAGCCATGAACTGGATATTCTCCAGTCCATAAAGGACTAGAGAGGATCCTGTTCCAGTTTAGAGGTATAAACATTTAAAGACACATTAAATTCTTAACGTCATTAATAGCAATTTATTAACTTAGACTAAATTTAGTGTGCCTTTTAAATATTTATAGGAGTAATGCTAGGTACCATCTTTTTATTTTTCTAAAATCCTCTTAAAGCTAATGTAGCTTTCAAAATCACCATTGGATCAAAATTCAAGTATGATTCATCTAAAATTTAATGTTAATTTTAAAAGCCACATCAGCTTTATGAAGATTTTAGAAAAACTATTATTTGAATAGTATACTCTTTTGAAAGCATAGTTAGTTGGTAGGCTATCTTATAATTTGCCTAAGATCTTCTCAAATCTAGTTTAATGTGGAGGATTGGTGATGGAATTAATTAAGGGTAAAATTGTTCAAAAAAATATAAAATGATAATTTTGCCCTTATATGAATAAGGATTGGTTCCTCTCCAGTCAATATGAACTGAAGAGGATCCCAGTCCATTTAACTCCTGTCAATTTTGGCAATTAATGTGAAAACCCATATGAGAGTTATTTGTCCGAATAGATAGTCGAACTGTCCAAATGTTTAAACAAGTGAGTTTTATATAAGCACTCAACTCTCTCTCACATTAATTATCCAAATTTTTAACAATTCCATACAACCAATGGTCCCAAGTTTCGAGAGGATGAAAGGGATCTAATAGAAGTACAATGGGAAAGCCTCTAGGGCAGTGATTGGACCTAAAGCCCAACGTAATTGGATGGGCTATGGTGCCCAAGGCAAAGAGAGTTAGCTCAAAGGCAGAGACGTAGAGAGACAAGACAACAAACTCAAGGGGCTCAAGATGAGAATGGGCCAGGGCTCATGGCAGCAAAGGTGGACTTTAAGGCATTGGATTTTGGCTCAAGATGAGTAATGCTTTCAAGAAACAGACAGTACGATGTGATGAAAATACGACCGTGGGATGCTAATACCACACTATGCCCGTAAGGAATGTAAACCTTGTGATAATCATCATATTTTGATATTTTATTACATCATTTTTATTTTTATTTTTTATTTTTTCTAATTGATAAAGGGAAAAAAGTTACAAGGGTTGATCTTTTTCACTCTTAATCTAAATGAAAGATCCTGTGAAAATACTTATATTGATTACAATAAGGAAAGAATACACTATCACTTATTATATATATATATATATATATAGGGAGCGGCTCCCCTCCAATTAGGGAGCCTCCATATCCTCTCATCTAAATGGGAGGAAGCCACTGATGAGTACTGGTATATCAACCCAATGAGATAAAAATGTAGTATTTAGAATTAATCTTTCATAGAATCATTTTAGAGTAATGGGAGTATCTTGATGTACGGAAGAAGAGAAAAGGCAAGGGAGCCTTAGTTGAAATTGTGTCAAATTAGTAGTAAAGTGTGATATATAATAATACTCTTTTAAATCTCACTCTCATCTTATAAGTTGATGTAACAGTACTCATTAAAAACCCTTATTAAAATATTGAAGGAACGATAAACACTACTGCATTAGTCCAATAAAATAAAAGTAGGATAAAAGTGTTATATTTAACATCTAGTGTGAACTCTAAAGCTAATTATCATCTTTGATGCGCCTCACTGGCCAGGACCCTGCAGATGCCTACAAATCCCACAAAGATTTTTAGAACTTCCTCGAAACCACTATAAGTTTACTATTACTCTCTTTTAATTCAGTTTTTGTCCCCCAAATAACTTTTTCACGTCTTAAAGGACAGATTGAAGTTTCCTTTAAGTCGAATCCTTTCTCATGATCCTTTTTCACACTACACACGTTTGCTCAGACCACACGAGGTCCTCCACAATCTACAGCAAAACTAGGTTGCAATGGAGTTCATAAGGTCGTCGCGGTCACTTAGGGTTATATATATAATTATATTCATTTGGCAAGTTACGTCCAACTTACTTGGAAGCTTATGTGTGTGTATATATATATATATTAATTTTGGAGGTCAACCTGATCAGCCCATTGCATGGGATGGAAAAACACTCCACCGCCACCTCAGTGAAGGCTTAACAATTTAAACTTTATTCCCACTTCCAATCACTATCATCAGCATGACGTGTATAGCAGCTTGCTAGATGCCCATATAAATATGCAGTTCCAAGAATACAAAACAAAAAAATATTATCGTTTTGTTTTACAACGTTTTCATTTTATTTTATATTTTTGTAAGCTTTTTTCCTTATAATATAAAAATAAAATCATTAACAAACAATTTTAAACTCAAAATATTTAATATTATCTTTACTTTTATATCACATGAGAATATTTTAAATAAAAAGATACTCCAAAAAAAATTTATCTAACAAATTTTAATGGTATGTTTGTTAATATGTTTTGAGGGTTGTATTTTGTTTTGATTTTTTTGATTTTTTTTTTTTTAAATGGCTTTTATGAGTGTCTTGTAATTTTGATTGCTTGATTATGTTTATGTTTTTGTTTCGAGAACAGAAAATAACAATTTTAACAAATATAGATCTTATCAAATTAAGGTACATTTGGGATTGTGATTTTACAACAATAATCCGCATTTTTAAAAGATATCACAAAACGTAAAGCATTTGACATTGTAATTTAAAATGGAAGAAATATATATGCTATTTCTATAAGCAGTTTATGGGGTGTTTATTTGAAAAAGAGCGAATTTAAACCAAAATCACGATTTCGAATAACAAATATTTGAGAAAAATAACATAAAATAAAAAACTTTTTAACATGTTTTACCAAACGCTTTTACGATTTTAAAAAGTAGCTATTGAAACCGCAATCTCAAACGGATCTTTAAAAACATTAACAAATAACCCAAAACACAAAATCCACCTTCAAAATGCAAAAACCAATTTCACATTACATTTATAAAAAGGAAAATTATATTTTATCCCTCCCCCCCAAAAAAAGTTTGGGGGGATTTGCAAGTTAACCTCCAAAGTTTCAACTTTGGCAATCCACCCCTCCAAAGCTTCAAATTTTTGTAATTTAATCAATTGTATCAAAAACTTCCCATATTACCCATAATTTTTTATTTTTTATAAAAAATTAAAAAAAAAAAAATTGGGGTGGGTCATTTGGCCATCTGGCTATTTTTGCACTCCCAAATTTGCTTCTTCTTTTTTTATATATAAAAAATAAAAATTATGAGCAATATAGGAATTTTGGAATAATATTGATCGAATTGTAAAAATTTGAAACTTTAGAAAGCGAATTACCAAAATTAAAACTTTAAAATTTAAATTACAAATCACCCCGGAATAAAATGTAATTTTCCAACACACGCAAAACACACGAACAACGTACCGTAACAACTGTGAGCCAAAAAGTTAAAAGGTTCCAATTTCTATGCATAAAAAAAAAAAAAAAAAATGGTTGGTGTAGAAAAGGAGTACCCCACAGCCACAGCGCCACATATAACTAAGAAAGAAAAGACACCTCTTAACGACGCGGATACGAAGCGGTAAACAAAGAGAATTGTGGCACTAAATTCCGCGTGTACGGATAGGCTTTTTGACAGCAACAAGATTTCGACTAAATTGAGAAAAAGATTTGTTTGTTTGTCTCCACTCCCCATCATGACTGGGTCGTGAGGGCGATGGGAGGGACAAAACGTTTTCCCGGTGCCCATATTTCTGACACCGATTCCTATATATTAATTTTCTATATAATACCAGTTTTCGAACTGATTTAATATTAATAAAATATGTGCAAATCTCATTTCAAGTCACTTTCATCTGCTTGTCAAAATCTTCTATCTTTTCTATGTGTTGGTGTTTGCTTGTTCAGTGTAGCAACTTCTAGTAGGGAGTATGGACTTCTTCAAACTAGTTTGTCCCAAAGAAGAAATCGAATAACGACTTCTTCAAACTTCTAATAACATTTAGCATCGACAAAGACAGGAGTAATAATAATAACAATAATAATAATAATAATAGGAAAAATAATACTACATATTATACTCTCCTATATTCCTGGGCTCATCAGTCCTTGTTAAAAAAAATAAATTAATCAAAAGTTGATGAATACTAACAGATCAATATATGTTAGTTTAATTCATTTCAGCTGGACGCCAGATATTATAACTCTTCAAAGTGCTTATCAGGTTTTTTATTTCCTTTTTTTTATTTATTTTTTTTTCTTAGTTTGTTTGAAACTCTTTCGGCCATACGAAATGAAGGTGCTACTTGTCTAAATAGGAGACATTTCATGGTCAAAGAGCTTCCTGCCTCTAGACTTCTCATTGAATAATCAACATGCGTTAGAGAAAAAAAAAAAAAAAAAAAAGTATAAAATGTATATGTATCTAGAAGAAGGAACAGACTTTTTTAGTGACCTTTAGAAAATTCTCAAAGTTATTGAGCATGTACTATGATAAGAATTCGATTTTCAAAATGAGAATTCTCAATCCTATTAGCATTAATCGCCTTAAGTCCTACCGATGCCGTAATAGAATTGGGTCAAGCTATAATTTAATCGAACTTAAGAGAGCGCATTCAGTTCCAACTATTATCTATGCCCCTCTTGTGCAACTTCTAACGGGCACACACTATCATGGTCACACTCAAGTAAAATAGGCCTTCCTTGCCTGTCTTTTTGAATTGAAAAAAAAAATAAAAAAAAATGATGACATAAGATCCTCAACATTTCATGGTCCATATTATGTTTTATAACATCTAACATTGTTTATGTTGCCTACATTTAATTGTGTTTGTGTTATTTAAGACATTTCAAAAAAGTTCTGAAGTTCTCATAGGATATTTAGCTAGTATTTAGACATCGTGGCTGTTGGACGAGTTCAAATAAATCAACATGATAAACAAATTTACAAGAAAAAAGTATGTTTGAAGTACTATAATTTTTACTACAACTCCTTATAAATTCACATGACAATTCACATTGTATGAAAATGAGAGCTACATGAACTGTTACATGGCGGCTTTTATTTTAATAGCTAACGTATCAAGTGCCACATAAACTGTCATATTAATTTGATTCTAAGTGTGATAAGTGTCAAGTAAATTACTACATCAATATGTAAGATAATTGTAGTATAAGCTATTGTACCCATAGCAATACTCAATTTGTAAAGATGATATGTTAGCTAGGTCCTTACATAATCAAGGAGATTTTGTTTTTTTTTTTAAAAAAAAAAATAAAGATCTTATTTTACATATTCTACGATAATGGCTTTGAATTCCATAATACTCGTGTATTTGTGGAATTCACCTCAAGCTCCTCAACTGATGTCCATACTTGAAACTCCAGGTTTTGAATCTAAGCTTCCCAGCACCTTTGCTATACATTCAACCTACAAAAAAAAAAAAAAAAACCTACTAATCATTGGTATTTTTTTTGATAAATAATTTATTTATTTTAACAAAATTATGTACAAAATATAAGAATGCCTTTGAGGTTGAGCTTTCTAGCTTTCAATGGCTCAACCATTGAAGGCGTGTGCGGTGAGAATTAGAAAGAAAAAAATAATATTTTTTTTAGAAAAAAAAGGGCGTATGCGGTGGCAATGAACCCATCACCCATGCGGTAGCGGCGCTAAGTGCTTGAAAGTCCGACTCTTTTAGCGGACCACTCTACGGTTTTGCTTAGGGCTGGGTATCGGTCGGTTAAGACCAGTTAATGGACTTATCGGTCAGTTAACCGATAAGTTATCGGTTAACCAAATCTTAACCGATTACCGACCGATAAGAAGTCTTAACCGAAAATTATCGGTCAAATCGGTAATCGGTTAATCGGTCGGTTAAACCGGTTTGGGCTTTTGTGGGCTTTTTTACTGATTGCTCATTGGGCCAAAAATTAATTTGAGAATTGCTAGATTGAGTTTTGTGGGCTTTTTATTAGGCTTTTTTTTTTTTTTTTTTAGTTTATATTAATATAATAAACTCTTTCTCTTACTGGGAGCATCATCTGAGATTGCTCCATGAGCAGAAATGCAAAATCGTTTCTACTGTTCTAGCTTCTGGAAGCCCATTTCGTTCCAATGAACAAAATATGTCAACCAAAAAATCAAGCTTTATCTGATTCAAAATAGCAAAATTGAAATTCTTCATTGGAAGGAAATTCGACGTCGTTTTGGTTTTAACTTTTAATAATAAATATAAAATTTTAAAAAATTAAAAATTAAAATAACTTATCGGTCATATCGGTTAACCGATAAAAAAATTTTAACCGACCGATTACCGACCGATAAGCTTATCGGTATAAAATTTTTAACCGATTACCGACCGATAACTATCGGTTACGATTAATATCGGTTCGGTTAAAGTCGGTAATCGGTAATCGGTTAATCTGCCCACCCCTAGTTTTCGAAATTTAATATGGTTTTTGAAATTTGGAAATATATATGATTGATACATGCAGGATTTGAAGTGATAGACAAGGGATGCTGTGGGGTGGGGAAGAACAACGGGCAAATTACTTGCCTTCCTCTTCAGCAGCCATGCGAGGATCGAAGAAAGTATTTGTTCTGGGATGCTTTTCATCCCACGGAGGCGGCCAATATCTTGTTTGCCAGGAGTTCATTCAGTTCGCAAACACAGTCGTATACGTATCCAATTAATATACAACAATTGGCAATGCTCTAGAACATTTGAATTTCATCTTCATTACTATGCTCATTTAATCTGTATTATTAATTAGTGCTGGTGGATTCTTTATGCTTTTTCATTTTCTGCTTTCCTTTTGTAGTATGAAATAAAGTCAAGTAATTAAAACCTTGCTGGCTCTCATTAATGGAGTATTGTTCAATGAGTACCATTTATTTCAAAAGTTTAAATTGAAGTATGTAAATTTAATCAATACTTTAACACTTCACATCGCGCACACCTTATGCCCTATTTGTGGACTCGAAGATGAGACGGTAGTGCATATCCTATGGACTTGCCATCATCGAATGATGTGTGGGGAGGTGGGCCGATGAAATTGCAAAAATGTGGTGGCGTGGGGAGCAGTTTCCCATAAATGTTTGAGTCAATTAGGGACAAATGTGACACAAGGGAAATTGAACTGTTCATTGTCATGGCAAAGAAAATCTGGTTGAGGAGGAATTCAGTAATACATGAAAATATATTTCTTCATCCGACCAGATTAGTAAAGGAAGCTTAGACTTTGTTGGAAGAATTTCAAAGAGTGAATAACAAGATCCAATGTGAGGAAACTAATGACAGTGAACTAGCAGCCGTAGTATGGAAACCCCCACCAAGCAACATAATCAAGATAATTAAATTGGGATGCCGAACTGAATCTGAAGGAAGGACATGTGGGGTTGGGCATTATAGCTCTGAGATTCAACTGATAACTTTATTGCTGCGTGAAGTTTGTCTCTTGCTATTCAAACTGAACCAACTTTGGCTGAAGCTTTAGCAGCGGTGTATGCTATTATGTTCTGCAAGGAATTGGGTTTTGATAATATCATCTTTGAGGGTAACTCCATGCAAGTTATCAAGGTGAGGAAACTAATGACAATGAACTAGCAGCCGTAGTATGGAAACCCCCACCAAGCAACATAATCAAGATAAATTGGGATGCCGAACTGAATCTGAAGGAAGGACATGTGGGGTTGGGCATTATAGCTCGAGATTCAACTGATAACTTTATTGCTGTGTGAAGTTTGTCTCTTGCTATTCAAACTGAACCAACTTCGGCTGAAGCTTTAGTAGCGGTGTATGCTATTTTGTTCTGCAATGAATTGGGTTTTGATAATATCATCTTTGAGGGTAACTCCATGCAAGTTATCAAGGCTATTGCTTTAGAGGGGCCATGTCTTAGTAGTTATGGTCAATTTATCGAATGTATCCAAAGAGAGCTACGTGGTTTGAAAAACACCAGTTTTATGCATGTAATGAGGGACACCAATAATGCTGCGCATAAGCTAGCAAAATTGGCTACCACCCATGTTACTATGTCTACTTGGTTGGAGGATGTCCCACCAAGTGTAGGTAATATTGTACAGAGGGAGCATTCCTTCCTGCTTGTGTGATCTTTTAACGGATCTTTTGAGATAATGAATATTCATAATATTCCTTAAAATAAAATAAAATAAATATAAATGGAATCGAGGTGAATGATGGAGACATGATTTAAACTTAGGACATTTGTCTCTATTATAATATTAAATCACTATTTTTCTCAAAAGCATAAGCTGATAAATATTAGGTAAATTGAATCATTTAATCAAATACTTAAATAGTCTCCATCACTTGTAGATTCAAACTCCCTTTAAATAGATAAGGTTCAGCACGTAAAATATTTAATTGAAATGAGAGGGTTTGAACTTAATATTTTTACTTTGATATAATGTTAAATCAACACTTATTTCAATTTTTTTCAAAAAAATCAACACTTATTTCAAAAGCTTAAACTGATAGATCTAATTGAATTTAACCGTGATGACCTTGTTGTCTATAAATTTCAGAGTCATAGATGTTGATTTCGTGCCTAGATAATGATAATTGGGCTTGTTTACTATATACTTTTTATGTCAAATTGCAACTGAAAAAACAAAAAACACATGATTCTAAAAGCATTACTAAACGAGTAAAAAAATTCTTGAATGTACATCCCAAACATTTTGTGTTCAACGTACATCCTGGCATTAAGTGAGTTATATATTAGACCATATATGTGGGCCTAATTAATAATATATGTGGAATTTGAGTTGATTAAATCAGTACGTAACAGTAATTAACAACTTTTTCCACGTATTAATTCCCTAAATTGACTAGCTAGGTTCATCTAATTAACCAAAACAAAATGATTATGATGTGGCTAAAGTACAGCAAATAATACTGTAAAATCCAAATCAAAGTAGCTGGAATTTCATAGCAGTAATTAAGCCCACACATACACTGTTCTTTGATTTGTTTTAAACGTACATATATATAGTTCTACTACACACAGCGCTAAAATGGACCGACGAAAATGGGAAACTATATAGACGCATTTATGATTAAGAATTGCATACATGATCTAGTAGTAGTTGCAATCTTTTCAAACGCACGCTAATTAATCTCAATAGCTAGATTTGCAAGCTGCTCTATATTCATCGGAGAAATAAAGCTCTGGTCTCCACTAAATGCCTTCCTCGCCATTATGATGTTCACTTTTTCTGTCGGGTGGAAAGCGTCCCAGAAAATATACTCGTCTCGGTTCGAGCATGGCGTCTGGAACGGAAGACACGTTATCTGCCCTCTGTTTCTCCCGATCCCACAGCATCCTCGGTTCACAACAGTAAATCCTACGACAAAAACAAAAAAAAAAATCATATTTGATAATCATGCATGGTGGGTTAATTAGAACAAAATGAAGATATAATTAATATATACCGTAAGATCTAGCGTTGGTGGCGATGTCGGAAAACATATGGGCAACGTCAACGTAAGTGAATGTGGAAGCAGGAAGATTGGCGCTGAGGTTGCTTATCATTGTCTTCACATTTGCGTTGAAAGGTTGAACGAGAAGGTTGACTTCTTCTGAGCAACTTCCTGTTGGGCTTTGGGCCAAGATGCTAGGAATGCAGCCCATTTGCCCAACCCCCGAAATGACAAATTTCCGAGCTCCAAGACTGTAAAGTCTCTGCATATTTCCAATTATCAGTCGAGATTCTATTGGGCCTTCACGGCCCAATTAAGTTTGGGATAATGAAGTACTGGAAAATCTTACGGTGAGTTGCAGGGTGTAGCGTTGGACCAAGAGGGCAGCAAATTGCTGACCGTTGTATTGATTCCGGGTCGGGTAATTGGGCATGAGGTAATTGTTTAGGTAGTCATTGCTACCCATCCCAACGAAAAATATGCACCGTCGGATCGCCCGGGCCACATCATCAGCGCCAAGAGTGTTCGTTAGCTGATCCAGTGTGCTCTGGAAGTTTCTGATCTGCTGATCGAACGGTATGCGACCCACCTGATCATGAAAAAACGCACGAAGGGTCATTTTTGTCACTTCGATTTACGAATCATTTTTCATTTTTGCATGTTGGTATTTCTTATTTATGAGGACAAAAGGGTCATTAATTAAATGACTGTCATGCACAGAATATTGCTTGGTTTTTTAATTCAGATCCCCTTAAATTCTTAGAGGAATTTCAGTTTATGAAATTTTAGATCTAAGCCATTCATTTTTATCTAAAAATCATTATCTTGCCACGTGTCTCACTATTAATAAAATAATAATAAAATAATGATGATTATTAATATCATTAAAATTTATTATTATTTTATTAGTAGTGGAATACGTGACAGGATAATGACTCTTGTCTTGAATGAAAATTGATGGCCTGAATCCGAAATTTTAAAAATTAGAATTCTCCTAAGAATTCCAGGAGATCCAGATCCGGTTTTCCAACAGTGAAATGCATTTAATTTACCATTTTGTAGGTTAAAACAAATCGTGTTTTCTAAAAATGAAGGTTTAAAAACATATATATATATATATATATATATATATATATATGGTGGTGCATGCACTAGTGGAGAAGGAAAAAGATGGTGGCATACAAAGTTTCTGCCGGTGATATCGAGGATTCCGGCGGCTGCGGAGGCATAGTTGACTCCGTGAAGCAGTTGTTCACCTGAAGCTTCAGAGTATGCAGGAAGCAAAGGAAGTCCAAGTAATTCAGCTGTAGATATGAACCATATATACACCAATTAATATAGGTTATCAATATATATATATACTAGGAAATCAAAGGAACAAAAATGTACGTAGATGTAGTGATGAAATAAAAGAAAATATAGTTAATTCCTAGCAATCACATAGAAGATCTAGCATGTTCATATTAATATTCTTTGTTATTTGAGAAATAGAGGTTTTGTCTGTAAAAAAAAAAAACGCAATTTTTAAGCTTTTTTTTTAAGAGTAAAAAAGTATTTTAAAATTTTTTTACCATCCCACATTTTTTACCTAATTTTTTTTAAATATTAAAAACACATTTTAATTAAGGAAAATGTTAATGTCACAACATAAATCCAACTTATGGCCAACTTTTCTCCTACGTGTCATTTAAAAAAAAATTTTGATAGAGAAGATTTTGGGATTTTGAAAATTTGGGAAAAAAGACAATTTATTTGGTTTAAAATTTAAATTTTTTTTACATGTAGGAGAGAAGTTGGCCATGAGTTGAGTTTGTGTTGTGTTCGTATTAAACCTCTTTAATTAATTAGCTCCTAAACTAAGGTTCTACTGTGAGAGAGGGAGAGAGATATCCAACTCTATTTTTTTTTTTTTTTTTTTTTGTTAAAAAAAAAAAAATACAGAAAACTATGAAGGACAAAAATTGAATATAACAAAAAATGTAAAGCATTGAGATCATAGCTCTCTCTCTCTCTGATCTCTCTCTCTGAGGTTCTGCATGTGCTAGCTCTAATGCTACTCCATGTTAACAAAAATACGTACCCATTATACCAATTTGATTACTCTAAACTTGGGTTTATATATTCCAAGACCTTGAAATCGACCCAGAAAAAAAGAAGAAGCAAAATTAGTGATGATGAGTAAACAAACCAATTTCATCAACCATGGTGTAGCCGTTGGAGAAACGGCCGGTAGGGCCAGCGTTGAAGTCAATGCCGTAAGGAAAATAGTTGGCCTTGGCAAAGGAAGGAAGGTCGTTGTTATTGCCATTGTCAATCAGAGAGTCTCCGAACACGAACATGGCGGGCACCATCTCTCTTGCCGGACTCCCACCGCCGCCACCACCTTGCTCTTGCCCTGAACCAAAACTCACCACCATCAAAAACACAACCAACAACGTCGCTAACCTGCAACAACAACCCATCATCAGTGGATGTTTTTCTTTCTGTGTCTTTGTGTTTTTTGAGAGCTGAGAAAGAGTTTTTCTTGTAAACCTCTGTGAAAGGCTGTGGGGGGGTTTAATAACCCTGTGTAAGGGCGGTAGTTGACAAGTAATAAATGAATTCATCTGTTCTCTCCATTGCACTAATTACATACGTGCAGGGATCTCCACTTTCTTTACTTCTTCTTCGTCTTTTCTTTTGCCTTATACTCCTTTTCACTCTTTTTTTTTAAAAAAAAATTCAAGAAGTCCTTGAGATAATGAGTTATTACAAGAGTCCATAGATATTAAATATTTGATACCTTTTCTTCTTATTTGGTACCCAATATTTTAAATTCCTTTCAGGCACTTTTGCCTCTTCTAATTACTACAAGGCCATGCAATAGGGCAATTAAATGTCTTTCTCACCTTTTGCTACTATAATAATAAACATTAATTGTAGCTTAAGACCAACCAAATTTTTTATTAATTACCAACTCAAATTGCTATGATATACCAATTGTTTATTTATTTATTTTTTTTTTGGGGGGTGGGAGAGAAAGTTACCAATGCTGCCGATATCATGAGTAGAGATATTGCAGTAAATGAGTGAACACATGTATTAAATATACTTGGTCGAGAGAGTTCAATGACAAACCTAATGTCATAAAGGAGTTTTGTTCAACTTTTGCACTATACATAAAAGCTCTACTTTTATCATTTCAAAGGAAACCGGCCTGAAACTGAAAGAAGGTTTGCACAAAAATATTAAATTATTAAAATTGTCAGTGTACAATTGGATGCAATAGCCAGTAGTGGTCGGTTGCTTTAGTTTTCAGTATATTAATTTCCTAGAATTCTTCTCACTTGTAAGAAAATGCCATGTTTTATGAGAAGCATCCATCATTTTTCAATGCAGAAGTTGATGTAAGACATAGATATATAGTTTTTGAGTTCAAGAAAACTAAGAGAAATTCGAAAGAAGAAAAAAAAAAATTGAAGTTTTTTTTTTTTTTATCTGCCTTGGAATTCTAAAGAAGTGTTGGGTAAAAGAGAGTCAACACGGCAAAACTTAATGAAGAATAGTTGAGGAAATTAAGTGTAGTGAGGGGGATGGCCAATAGCCATAGACACAAATCAGAATGGTGTTTAAGCCCAAGACGAAAGTTGAAAGTGGAGGGAAACTTATTGGTTTCTTCAGGACTCTATTGACACATGGGGCATTATATCTCATTAATTTCTTTCATGCAGTTGGAGTGTTGGACCTCCACCTCCTATTTGCCAGATTTGTTTTTCCCAAGAAAATTAGGCTACCTTTTATCAGTTTTGTGGACAGGTTTTGACCCTATTTAATGGACATATTCCATGGGTTCTGCCTCAGGAAGTCTCGATGCACAAGGGCAGTTACTTAGTGATCCATAGGTGTCAACATGTATGACATGTGTAGGCAAAGGGCATTTAGCATTGATCATACTTTGGCTCTTTTACTCCGCCAAGTAAAATATCAAACAATAAATCTAAGTTGCCTTTTCTTTTCTTTTCTTTTTTTTTTTTTAAAAAAAAAATTCTTAATTTTTATTTCCGACGCAAGGACGGAGGAGGGGGGATTGCGTCGGAAGGGGGATCGGTATCTCCCCAATTCCTAAGGAAAAAAGAAAAATTCAGCCTACTCACCCCTAGCAACTAGGGCTGTAAACGAGCCGAGCTTGGGCGAGCTTTGGCTGTCCAGGCTCGGCTCGTTTATTTTGGAGTCAGGCTCGAGCTCGAGCTCGACTCGAGCCCGACTATGCTGCTCGAGCTCGGCTCGACATGCTATGTACCCTGCTCGAGCTCGAGCTCGACTTTGTTTTTTTTTTTTTTTGTAATTTAGATGTATTAGATTATAAAAATCATCCAAAATAATTTGCACCTTAAAATACTAAAGAATATTAAACAAACATATCAGATTAATGTCAACCTTACAATTAAAACTAACAAAATCAACTAAAATGCTAAAGAACATTAAACAAATATAATAGATTAATCCCAACATCACAATCATCCATACAAAATCAACTAAAATGATAAAGAACATTAAACAAACATAAGACAGACGCAATCCAATGCATAGGTAGCGCAAATTCCTCTTCAACCCAAAAGCCAGGATGAAGTTCATGTCCACAACTCGAAGGTTTGGACTAAAATTCACATCTACGACCTAAAAGATCTGGATCAAAGTTCAGTACTTCAGTTCACATCCAAGTAGGCAGATCGAGTGACCAAGCCTTATTACAAAACAGAAGCAAGAAAACTGAAATACTCAAACTCTAAGTAATAAATTCATATGATCTAATGGTCGTATACTCATACTTAAATTTTATGATCATATTATCTCACAATTAATATTAATATTATCTTAGATCTAAGATCATGTGATACATTATATATGTTTTATAAGAATAAAGTATATAATTATAATGTATTGATTAAATAACACAATAACTTATGCAGATATACCATATGATTATATAATGATTAATGATTATGTGATATATACGATTCCAATTTTCAAAGTATAAACTATCTAATTATAATATTTGTATTAAATGACACAATAACTTGTGCGGTTGTACTATATGATTATATCATATGATAAAATGATTAATGACAATATCATATATATATATATATATATATATATATTTCTTATATGTTTTTATATTAATATATACATATATTATATATATAATATATATACACACATATACATAAATAACAAAAAAAAAAAACAAAGGTATATAATATATTTGTTATTATTGAGTAAATGAGTAATGTTGATTATATATTGTTATTTGTTACTTAATAAAAAATATACGAGCCGACCTTAATAAGCGAGGCGAGCCTTATACGAGCCGAGTTCACGAGCTGCTCACGAGTTAGCCGAGTCGAGCCGAGCTTGTTTCGTTTAATATTCGAGCTAGGATTTGTGTTCACGAAGTGCTTCATATAATATTCGAGTCGAGCACGAGTCGATCTTATGCGAGCCGAGCCCGAGCTTGCTCACGAGACGCTTCGCTCACTTAACAGCCCTACTAGCAACAAAATTTGTTAGCCCTTGCCCCTACCCAAAATAGTTTATGCCTTTGTCGCTATTCCGATGGGTTTGAAAATTTGAAAATGGGAGCATATGGAGGTCATAAATTCGACGGTCGGCATTTATGGGTAACTGTTGCATACCATAGGGTTCCTTTATTGAGGTACTTGATAATTATTACATATTTATCCATACGGTTTCTAATAAAAATCACAATATCCCATGGAATAAGATCATAAATCAGATTATGCTAATAAATTGAAAATTTTAATGCACCCAAACTGAACAAAAAGTGAGACTAGCAGCTTAATATTAGGTTTAATATTCAGTAATTCCTCATCCTTTTGTGTTGACCTTCATTTGTTTATCTAGTGTTGATTTTTTTTATATATATAATTAGACTACTCTTAACAATAGTGATAGTATAATTTGACACGATCGCCATAAATAAAGGAATTTATTTGATTCTTGTGTCTAAAGGATCACCCACTAAACTACTCTGTCAATATCTAAGCTTTCCCGCAGTTACAGTTGCCAAATACAGATGACTCTTGGTCTTTTGCAGTCAGCATCAAATGGAAAATCGCAAAAAATTAATATACATATGTATGTATATATCAGACAGGAGGAAATCAAAGTTAATTTACAATTAGAGTACACTAGTAAAACCAAGATAGGGAGAGATTCAAGGCTTCCATAATTTCATAGTGCAGTCTTCACCATACGTTGCCACAAGATTCCTGTGTGGGTGATGAGTGACGCCAATTACATCTTTTTCATGGACCTGCAAGTGCCCCCACAGATAACGAAAATACATATTCATATACAAATGGATGAATATAGAACCCCAAAGGCATTTATGATTTATGCACCCAATGAAGAGCAACCTAATGCCCTAGCAGAAGCATACCTTCATTAGATGCTCTAGTTTACCAGATTGATAGCTGAAGCAGTACATATTCCTGCATACAATTCACAGATTTACATGGCTGATAATAAATAAATTCATAAGCAAATAAGAACAAGCATAATTAGCATCATAGATATACTATACAACATATGTTTCAACTTGGACTTCTACAGATACTCTCATATTACACATGGTAAATAAGATCAAACTTCTAAATGAGTCCATGGCAAAAGAGAGTGTAGAAAGTTTACCTGTCTTCACCAATACAGTAAATCCATTCCCCTTTTGGTGACAAACAGGCTGCAACAAAGTCTCCACCTTCTCTTTTACCAGATGAGAAGCTCTTCACAACCTACACCAAAATCATGCAGAAGAATCATAACCAACTAGATGCATTGCCACATGCCATGTGCACACTTCCTAGTTCCTACCACACCTAGTTTCTTTATTTCTTCCACAAATGGTCATTTTCCACTTTATGGAATTCGGTGGGGAACAGATACTTACCAGTTTGTAAGAACCTGGTGGAGAAGGGTTCTGTGGATGTTTGCCTTAATTTGAATTAATAAAAATGGGCTCGTAATATTTAAATTGCACACAATAATATCCTTTTTAGGTATTGATTAATTAAATTGATCAAAATTTCCTGTTCCATAGAAAATTTGAGTTTGCATTCTATAGTACGTCTTGGATCTCTTACAGTTTTGACTTGGTACTGAACATAAACAGGAGAAAAAAAATAATCCATATATCTGTCATTTAAGCAACCCATATCTGCACTGCAATCCATATATCAACACTATGCACTGCAATCCATATATCAACACTATCTTCCTCAACTCACCTTATTCGACGCTAACCAATGAAAAAAAAAAAAAAAAAGAATCTAAAGAGTTTTTCCCTTCAAGTGATAAATAATGGGGGAGTTGATATGTGAAAATGGTTGTACCCTCTAATAAGTCTATGAGAAAAGTTTCATTTTAACCTTTTGGGTGGCATAAAGAAAATCTAAGGACAAAGCACATTTACAGCACAGATGCAGTATGTCATACTTGTCAGGTATATCACTTTGATATTCTGCACTTTGGGACTCGAGATGGTCACTAGAATACAAATGATTCATAATGACTGAGAAAGCTTCAGCTATAAGTTGATTCCAAGTCAGGAAATTATGCAACAACTCGTATTTCTTTTACACATCCGAGTTATTTACAATCTTTACTATGCTGGTCCACATACAATGTGATAACTGATAGGCATAGTTACGACTCGTTGTAATTTCTAGAACCAGAAAGCAATGGAAACAAATTTACGCTACATTTTCATTAAGAATAAGTACCTGTCCTTGAAGTGTCATAATGTAGATTGATGATGTCTTATTACAAACAATAATATGATCAGTACTTTTGGGGAAAAGATGAACAGAATTCACAGAAGCATCACCTCCCTAATAGAGAAGAATAAACCAGCAGTTAGTTACAAGAACAGTAAAGCAAAATGAACTTTTAAAGCAGACAATATCATAGAATTGTTATAACACATGAGAAAGACATATTTTGGTACCCGTAAAGGAGGTGGTGGCTTAAATGTTTGCAGACAGTCCGTAGTCTTCACATCCCAGACCTAAACATAACCATGTTTATTTTATGCACTTGGGAGAACAGAAAAGCCTTACCTAGTGGATATCTTCAGCTATAAATATGTAAGCCAAATAACTTACCTTTACTGTGCAATCACTAGATGCAGTAATAACACGACTTCCATCAGCTGTAAAGATTGCATCATTCACATAAGAAGAATGGCCACGGAATTCTTTCAACAACTTCCCAGATTTCAAGCCATGGATTCTGTATCAAAAATAACACAATTACAATTTTATTTTTAATAAGATTAATTATAAGAAAGAAAGGTACAACTTAAGTACACAAATGTATACAAAAGGTCACACTAAACAAGTTATGATCTAAAAATTAGTTCAAAAAATCCTGAAAGGAAAAGAATGGGTAGTGTCTAAAGTAGTCACCAAATCAAAAAGCATTATGAAAGAACAAGTTTTAGTTTTTTCTGTGAGACTAGATAAAGCCGAACCAGATTACAGATTCCCCTACCCACCCTACTGAACAACTTAAGTATTATGAGATGCAAGTTTTAGTTTATTCTTCAAAACTAGATAAGGCTGAACCAGTGTTACTGGATTACTCTGCCTACCCTACTGAACTGAATCTGTACATCCAGGTTTGCGAATAAGTCCCAATTCTTCAACCTTTTAAGTGATTCATTGAAAAACGCTAGTACACAAGAAGTATACAAAGAAAAGCCCCACTATCCTAATGTACGATTTGTGATCATCATTTTTTACAAGTAAGTTTTGGTCATCAATACTGAACAAAGAAGGGATATTTGGCCAAAAATTTATGAAAGAGAATTTATATATCAGAAGATAATGAAGAAAATTTGTAGATAAAAACTTTTCATTGAAGAATTCTTTTGATAATTAATTCAAATTTTATTAAAAGCGGAAGGAACTCCAAAGTACACAGACAATATACAACAGAAAACACCTAACTAGAGCGAGCAAAAGAAACCCAAACAACCCAACACCAAACATAACCCAACCAAAAAAAAAAAAAAAAAACCAAAAAAAAACAAG
>NC_081550.1:4693711-4734157 GCF_901000735.1 Corylus avellana
ATATGCATACTTATATATATATATATATATATATATATACAACAACTTAAAGCGTTTTATTATTGTGTTGGATCCACAAATGGGATCAAGCCACGCTTCACAAGTGAACTCAGTTAGACTGAGTAGTGTACAGTGACATTGATTGCAGGCAGGTTTACAGCAGAAAGATTTAGAAAGAGAAAGACACAGAGATGAGAGGAAATCATTAAAGATTTTTTTTTTTGTGGTATATTTTTTCTACCTGCTCCCAACTGTTATGTCATCACTATTTCATAATAATAAAAAGAATAATATTATTATTTTAAAATGAATGAACTCCCATTTTTCTATACTAATTTATTCAAAATTTAATAATAATTTTCACTATAAATAAACCCTTAAAAATATGAAAGTGTGAGCGTTTTTAATATCTATTTCTATCATTATCCAATATCATGTGAATGCTACTTAAAATTTAAAAGCTAAACCTGATAAATACTTTTTGGGTATCCTCTCTAAAGCATGTGAATGCTATTAAAAATTCATGTGAAAAATACATGCTACTAAAAAAATTGTCATTGTTCACATGTTAAAAAAAGGAAAATTATATGAGTTAAATATAAACCAATTTATAACTAATTTATGTCGTTATATATAAATTAAGGGTGCGTTTGAAATTGCGATTTCGTAAGAATAATTTGTATTTTTAAAAGATATCGCAAAATGTAAGGAGTTTGGCATTACGATTTCAAAAGTATTTAATTTAAAATAGGAAAAAAAAATCGTCATTTCAATAAGCAGGCTAGTGGATGCTTATTTGAAAAAGTGCGAATTTAAACTAAAATCATGAATTCACATAACAAATATTTAATAAAAATGTATTTTTTAACATGTTTTACCAAATGCCTTTACAATTTTAAAAAGTAGCGATTTCAAAAACACTATTTTTAAAAATGTTATTTTTAAAATCACACTTTTTGAAATCGCAATCTCAAACGAACCCTAAATAGGACAACCTTTTTCTTTAAACTGGGTTGGAGGAATTTCCTTTAACCTAATCTATAAAAGCGATATGTGTCCCTTTTTTTATTAACATAGTTTTTAATAAAATTTATTACAACTTTGTCTCTATTAAAAAAACATGTATATCTCACATGTTAAAAGATACTTGTCACTTTTATAGAGTAGGTTAAATGAAATTTCTCCAAAACTTTCTTCAATTAAATATAAACCAATTTATAACTAATTTACGTCGTTGTCGGATGCTGTCAGACTGTCAGTTGTCTACTTACAGTTAAGGCAAGCTTCTTGTTCCTCGTGAATGCGCCAACTTCTTCTTCTTCTTCTTCACTAAATGCGCCAACTTCTTTTCTTCGTCTTCTGCTCTCTATTTTAATTCGGTTCAGACTCTGCTTCGTATTCCAATTCATCAAACAAATGCTCCTTCGTACGTACATCTCTTTCTATTTTGCATTTTTGGTAAATACCTCTACACAATCAGGACCATTGATTGCTTCCATTAAAAAAAATAATTAATGACTTTGTTTGGTAAAATTTCCTTCACTCTTTTAATATTTTTTTTTAATAAAAATATTAATTAATAAATAATAATTTACAACACAAAATACTCGAGATTACTTTCAATTTTATGTCGTATTAAAATATATTTTCGAACAAAGAATACTCCATATATCTAAAAAGCATTAATAAACGAAATTAGGCTCGGGTAATTAAGATGCACTTGCCTTTTTCATACAAATTAATCTTTAGATTTAAATTGCAGAAATTTTCTTCAAATTAAGTTATCGGAAAATTTTTCAAACCTAGTTTTTAAAAGTGGAGTGTCCTTTAACAGTTAACATGTGAGAATTGCAATTTTTTTTTTTTTTTTTAATATCATGTGTTTCTCATATACTTTTTTAATAACATTAATAGTAATAATAATAAAAAAAGTGTCTTTTCTTATGCTCAAGGAACCCACATGAATTAGGATGCTCTTCATTTAAAATGAACTGAATAATATCTAGTTATAGTGAAGAATATTTTTGTTATTTCAAAAAGTGAAAAGACAAAAATACACTTCCACTATAACTAACTGAATATTATCCAGTTCATTTAAAATATAAAAAGAACACATGATGTTTTTAAAGACATCTTTAATTAGGATGATAAACGTAAGTAAGTATGTTGGTTATGGAACAGGATCCTTGTCTGGTTGGGGCCATAGAGCTCCAATTTATGCAGTTAGGTTAGCCATTGAATTCATGATTTCAAATTCAATTTATTTCTTTGTGCGTAGTGAATTCAAAATTCATTAATGAGGTGAATTAATGTAATTATTTTGTAATTTAATTTATTTGTTTGGAAGATAATGCTTTTGTAAAGCAAAAGGTGATGGCAGGCAGGTAAAGGTAGAAAACAAATAGACATTAAAGCAAGAGAGAAAAGAAAAGAGAGTAGGGTGGGGTGGGTGGTGTGGGGAGCTTGAATTAAGTTTCCATCTTGTTGGCGATAAGAACGACAGTTGGTTCAGGTTGAGACATTAAATTCCACCCCACTAGTGAAGGTCACCTGTCAACGAGAATAGCATATACGTAAATATGTTCCCTCAAAAATGGGTACAAGTGGGATTAGAATCTTTCTCTGGTCCATTTTGAATTAAAAAATATCTAGTTAATAGTCAAATTTCTTTAAAGAGATCATAATGTCATAAATAAAACATATGCCCCTTTAATAAAAAAATAAAATATATATTTTTAAAATAATTATAAAAAAAAAAAAATTAAAAAAAACTAAGAGGTGGGCCGGCCACCCACCAGCAAATCAATTTTCTTTTTTGATTTGGCCCTTGAGGTGGTCCAGCCACCCCAAAACGGCGGTATGGGGTGGCTGGCCACCCCTTAGTTTTTTTAATTTTTTATTATTTTCTTATATATTATTATTATTATTATTATTATTTTGTTAATAAACATGTATCTCATTTATAGCTACAGGATGAGATTCTGACCATTAATTAGATATTCTTCAGTCTAAAATGGATCGGAAAAAATCATGTTCCTACAAGTGGGAGGAGGAGGAAGTCTTTAATTAACTAAGTAGTGATATTTTGATTATATGTAGTAATACATTTTGGTGATGATACAATAAATAATCAGCCTAAGCCTTACTCAAGCAACTTCTATATGAAAGAAGAAGACAAATTATGCACCATTGATACATGATACCATGCATGTTGAATAAGGAGTCTCCGGCCCCCATTCATTAAAAAGGGGTACACTCCTCATGTACGGATAAACTACTCTCTCTCTAAGCTATTTGTTCAGTTTCCTCTCCCAAAAAGACTTTATTGACTTAAGCGTCGGAGATTTCCTGTTGGCCCCCACTGGTTGACGTCAGCTTGGTAGTGTCTCCTTTGCTTTGTAAATGACCTGTCTTGAAAATCTGCTTCAATAGCTGGCATGCACTGTCTATGGCAACAATGGTCATTTTCCGGTTCATTTTCCGTTCAAACGGTTGGATTGGACCGGTGGGTCTCCACCTCCTTCTCCTCCTCAAGATTTTTGCTCATTCATAGGGGATGTGCATTTAACGGCAGGGCCTACTCACATTAACTTCTCTATTTGTACAAGGATACTCAAATTAGGACATAGATCAAGAGATTGGACTTAGAAAGCACATAGAATTTGGAATTGGCGAATAAAATAAAATTGAACAGTCCACACACCGTCCCAATCATGTCATGTTGGATGATGTGACGAAGGAGGTAATAAAATTTTAAGAAAGGTGTCTAATTCAAACGATCAATACTATGTTGCATGCATTAATAATACGCCCAAAGTTTAGAAAAACATAAGAGAACCTTATTTAAGGGGTTGGGCAACCCTAGACACAGGCATTAATACTTGATGAAAGGGAGAGAGAGAGAGAGAGAAATATAGCATATAATACGTTACATTATCACAAGCCAACTTCTTACAAGGACTGAAAATAACTTACATTAGCACAAACCAACTTCTTAAATTAAAAGGAAAAAGAACGAGAAACAGAAGAAGAAGAAGAAGAAGAAAGATATAAGATGCACTATAGGTTATTGTATATATAGCCTTTCTCCTAACAGAGTATATATATATATATATATATATTGCTACCAAGAGAGTGGAGATAGATAATCAAGGTATGCCGATGATGGGAACAAAAGGAACATAATAGCTTGATGGTGCTAAGCCCCACTCCCTTGGTAGAGGCAGGTCGACAGTCTTGGAAGAACCAAACTTGTTCACGGCCCTGCATTTCGCATGATCTGCTGTCGGGCAAGATGTTGAATAGCTTAGGGGAGTGGAGATGGTGTAGGAGTTGGTCTCCTCATCATCACTATTACTCTTTATAATTTTTGTTATCACATTTTTCCCTGAGGCATAGAGCTGGATTGGACCCCCAAGAAGCTTCGCATGGCAATTCAGTGGAGATGTTTTTGATGGAAGCTCCACTTCAAAGGACCCATCATATTCTGTGTCTGCCACAGCCAACTTTTTCACCCCATCACACTTCACTCCAACCTTAATGCCTGCAACAAAACATGAACATCAACTTGCGTTTCCTCCACACGGGTCCGATAAAGCTCGAATTAAATGCTAACAAGATGACAACAAAAAAGAAAAAAACTAGTTTTGTTTAGGACTTTATGCATGCATGTAGATAATGGGGAGGAAATTAAGAGATTAGGAAAAACCAGAGAAGGCATCATTGTGTTTGCAGTCGAGGCAAGAGACCTTGGCCTTGACAACTTGGCAGGTTGAAGGCTCAAATCTGGCAAAAGCCAATACAAGGAGAAGAGCTGTGATCAACTTAGGGAACGCCATGGAAGCAAAGAGTGAGAGCTGAGAGATGGATCGATGAAGGTGAAGTGCTTTGAAGATAGGATGGCAATGGCAATGTGAAGCAGAGCACAATAATATAAGGATTCTGAACATGGCCATGATAAATGAAGGGCCCGCAAGGCTGATTTTAGTGGTTGGAATTCTCATGGCGTGCATTTATTTCACTTCCCAAGTATCAATTAGAGTAGTACAAATTTACCATCTATCTGATCATAGCTTGGCAAACTTAATTTGTGGCCGGCCACCTACTAGGCTAGCTGCTATGAAATTCATTTCCTCTTCTTTTCCTTAAGCTTATACTAAAACTTTATTTAGTGGACTGTTATTGTCACGCTCCCGGTTAAAGTAGAAAGGAACTAATGAATTTGCAACGACTAAGGAAATATTTTATATTACTATTAAATATGCACAGACATTTCAAGGAAAAATGAGAGAGACAACTAATATAATTAAAGTGTTAATATAAATAATCTATTATCTTTAATACATATAAACCTGGGAATCTACACAAAAAAAATACAAGCCCGTCAAGGAAGTATATATAAATCAAAAGTGACTACTATAGGGAGGTTATAACTTTCCCACGTGTCAGAGTCCTCCTATACACAAAATTGGTTAGGTAAACAAAAAATATCAAAACCATACAATCTACATAAACAAAAGGCTGAGTTTGATAACTCAGTAAGTAGCCATAACACCAAAATGCTATAAAACATGCTATGCAGATTTTTATATCACGATCTTAATCATGCACTATAATAAACAATTGAAATGCGAGAAGTGAGTAAGTTATGCAAAGTATAGTCCCTTCCTTTTATTTTTCTTTCAAAATAATTGTTTTACCCTTTGACCCATAATCGCAATTTTACCATGTGCAGCGTACTTTGGCTTGTCCTGAAGAACCCATCGGCTCATCTTGTCGTCACAAGGAAGAGCTACCAGCTGGCTGGGAACTTCCCTATGTGAAGGCCATCTGACCGATGGTACACACATTTTCATAACCGTCCTTCGGTGTGCCTGCCATGCTACCCATGTGATCCGGTACCGACCGTTCCTTTAGTGTTTCGGGGTTAAACATTTATTATCATGAATGCATATGTAACATTTCATATAATTTACAAGCTCATTTGTAATTGTGTACTATACCATGAAACCTTGTGAGCTCCTTTCATTTATAATCGCACTCATGCATAACACATAAAAATGAGGTAATTGTAATACATAAAATTCTTAAACCATGACATATGATTGAATAAACTTGGCATTCAAATATAAAAGGAAGTGCAATTTCAAAGCATGCAAGTGGATTCTTTATAAAATTCATATCATTTTTCTAAAGATTTATAATAAAATCTGTTGGGGTTTTTAGTGTTGTGTCCCCTTACTTGAATTTGATGATAAGTTGCGTTGAGTTGTCCTCCTACTTAAATACATTGTAATATTTAAATTAAGATAACTTATATATATATATACAATGTGATTGTTACAATTATATAATTAAAAACTATATCATCCTAATTAATTAACAGAAGGCTCGCAAGCAGACAACAGGCCCATGAATCCATGAAGAACAGAATCACCTACACTAAGGATGACAAAATCATATAATTATTAAAAACACTAAAATAATAAAGGACGCGTATATTCTTTCAAAAGGGCCAAGAGTCCATGATTTTGTTAATCACTGTGCACCGATTAGCCAAGCTTAACACTTAATTAAACAGAGAAGGGTATATGATACAAAAGTTAGATGACAGTATATGATACAGAGAAGGGAACTAGCATTTGGAGTTTTGGGTGGGAGGCAAAATTAAAAAAATTTAGGGGTAAAATTTTCGCTAATTTGATAATTTTAGACCAAGTGACAGGGTTTCTATGTTAATATTTTTTTAAAATGTGATTTTCATTTTTGTTTGAAAAGTATTATGATATAAGATGAAAGTAAAGATAATTTTAAATATTTTGTGTTTTACTGTATTTATTACTGAAAAGAAAAGAAACAAGTTATATAATATTTTCTTTTAACTTAGCTGCTGTATATATATATATATATATATAGTACATAATTTTTTATTTTTATGAAAAACTAAAAATCTAAGTCATAAAAAATTATATTATATATAATGTAATTTTTGTTTTGGGAAAACTTTACTTTAGCTCCCTGAACTTTCACTCGATTTTACAAACCCCCCATGAACTTTCAAATCTCTCATTTTGGATCCCTGAATTTTCAATTACTCTCAATTAGAACTCTTCCGTTAATTTTACTCTTTAAAAATACAAAGAAAAAGACCAAAATGTCCTTAAATCGGTATAAAATACCCCATACGTCATCAAAGTAGCTAGAGTTTTTGCCTTTTTGGTGTTTTGGCAAACGACAGGTTGGGCCTTTTTAGTCCTCCCTGTCTAATCTTTGCTGTATTGGCCTCTAACTGGGATTAGTGTTTTTTAGCAGGGAACAAGTCAAGTAAAAATGGCATGATCTCCTGCCAAAGGGGAACAAAACACCCAACAAACTATAAAACTCTTTTTTTAAAAAACAATATTTTTACAAAATATTTCTAAAAAAATAATTGGCATGAACGTTTGGTGGTCTTGTGATGGCCACTATGAACTTCTGACCACTCTGCAGTGGCCTCCAAGAACTTCTAGTGGTCTTGTGGTGGTTGTCAATCTTGAATTTCTAACGGTTCTCGTAGTGATCGTATGGAACATTTAGCGGACCAACACATGAACTTTTGGCATCCATGGATGTAGCTGCGAGACGAGAACTTTAAGAAATCTTGTGATGGTTGCCAAGAACTTCAAGTGGCCCTGTAGTTGCTGTCATGAACTTTCGACGACCCGTGGTGGCAGCTACAATGGCCACCACGATTGTTTGGCGTGAATGATGCATTGGTTCCAAGTGCTTGCAAGAAAGAGTGTGTTGTTTCCTATTTGTTTTATTCAACATCATAACACTTCAAAAAATATAGTGTGTTATTTTTTAAATAATAGGACAACATATTAATCTAAAATATTAATTAAATTCACCTTTTTCTTGATTTAAATTCGGTAGATAACTGATAATGATTTAAGAAATGAAATAGTGGAGTCAGGAATTGGGATGAAATAGCGGTTGTGGTTAACAGTTAGTGGTTAAAACCGCTAATTGCAACCGCCTAGGCGGTTAGTAATTTTTACTAAGGCGGTTAACCGCTACCCGGTTAGCGGTTAACCGCTTTTTTCTAACCGCTTTTTTGAGCTTTTTTTTTTGGGCCGGTTTTAGGCTCACTTTAAATATTTTTTTTGCTCATTTTAAACGTTTTTTTTTTCTCCCCTTTTCATGGCCATTTTAGCATTACAAGTTGCTATATATCAAAATCTTATTGGCCACATTCTACAAATCTACACATCATATAAGATATAAATAAAATTACAACAAAGTCATCACTTCACTTGTAGTCTTATACATAAACTCAAACAAGTTCATAAACTCACACATAGAAATAAAATAAAACACAAACATATTCATAAACTCACAAGCAACCAAAAAAACCGACATGGTTGAACTTGAAGCTTGAGGCCCATTTCAATCAACCAAAAAAAGTTCATAAACTCACGACTTATATATATATATATAAAGTGGTTAGTTGTTAGTAGATTTCCAAAATCTACTAACCGCTAATCGCAACCGGCTAAGCAGTTAGTGGTTTTTACTAATCGCTTTCAAAGCGGAAAGCGGTTAGGTGGCTTTAAATTTCACCCCTAGTCAAAAACCTCCTTTTAATTTGTCAGACAATGATTTAGTGATTATTTACACAATTAATTGAACTTCTATTGTTTTTTTTTTTTTTTTTCATTTATATTCAACATGAGATTACATTTTTTAATTGGTTTTTTTTGGTTTTTTTTTTATTTTTTATTTTTTTTATTTTGCTGAGAGATTACACAACATTTATTCACTCATACATGAATCACTCCAACAAGTAGTGAAAAAAAAAAAAAACATTTAAAATCAAGGGGATTATTGGATTCTTCACAATCTCATTGCTAGGGAGGGCAAATTTTCCTTCACATTAATTGCACTGAAGGATGGTAGGTGATCCTTCCCCTTCCCTTGCTGCTAACTAAAATCGTCACACACCAAAATAATAATAATAATGAATTCTGTAAAATTTATATACAATTAATAAAAATAAATCAAAAACAAAAAAAACATTGAAAAAAAAAAAACAATTGCAACAAACAACATGAATTCCTTGTCTAAATGTGACATGAATTTGTTTTTAATTTCCATTTTTAGAATAAAGCTATTATATATATATATTTAATGTGGTTGGTGAAGATGTAACTGAATTGGCAAGATTCCCAACCACATAGGGTATGCTTCCTACAAGTTGTACAGAGTACAGATCAGAGTCAAATGTGGGTAACAGCACCGGCATTTTGTGGAGACACATGTCCTCTTTTTTCTCCACTTCTGACACAGGGACAGACTGGACAGTCATCAACATTACCTACATTTTCGGTCAATCCAAACAAGTATTGAGACCAAGTGGACATGAAAGTCTCCCCTTTGGCCTATCAGTCAAAAAAATCTTTTTAAGTTGGTGGTTTGGGTTGGTCGAATATTTTTTGCTGAATTACTTCCTTCAATTTTTTTTTTTAATATTTTTTTATTTTACAATTATCAACGGTTCATTTTAAATAAACGGTAAAAAAATATATTACAACCGGTATAATTTCATACCGGATTAGAATTCTCTGTAAAAAAAAAAAGAAAAAATGATGAAATGCACTCAATTTCATTTGTTGATTTGAGAAATGAGTAGAGAAGATGTGCATAGAATATATCCAAAATGGGAAATGCTATTCATACTCTTATGCACATTTCTTGACGTAACAGTAAAAATCACTGTTAAATCCGAAATTAATAGTGATCTATCTAAAATTTAATGATGATTTTGTCAATAAATGTGCATTTGAAAATGTGAGATTAGGAGCATGTGCAATATTTTTCATAAAACATTTCTAGAGAAACAACATTTGTTTGTTATTATGATAAAAGAAAAAGAACAATAATGAAATTGTGATGTGGTTTTGAGGATGAGGAAGAGAGTAGTAGCTTTCTGGTAAATGAACAAAAATAGTTAACACATATTATTGGGACAAAATTTCCTTTCAAATTGAGTTGAGAGGAATTTTCTCAACTTCAATCTATTACACTGAAATACGTCCAAAATGCATGTGATGATCATTTGCATTTTGAACATATGCTAGCTTAATAGATTGAATTAGAAAAACTTGCTTCAACTCAGACTGAAGAAAAACTTTGTTCTGTTCATGTATTCTCCATTTAATCTCTCTAATTGCAACTGTTAAAAAAGAAAAGAAAAGAAAAGAAAAAATCAATTCATGTGTCTCAATTTGGCCTAAAGAAAAAGAGTTGTGATCATATATACCAATCATAACAATCTTCAACATTATAACTTTGAAACTGACAGTATGATATCTCACCAATAATATTCATATGCAGGGGTGTAAACTCAATGAATTATCATCCACCAATTTAAATCAACAATCTTCCAAATAAAATGACACCAGAAAACCAAATCCAAAGAGAGCCCTCCCTTCTGCAGTGCCACCTATACTAGAGCTGAATTTAGCTTAGGTGCTGTATGAGGAAAAGAGAAGGTTAAACTAAATCCGAGACCGTTGAAAAAATTACCGTACATATGTTGTAGTTTTTTTATGGCACCTAAACCAAATCGGAGCCAAACAATTCAACCATAACGAGCCAACATAATTTCCCTCCCCAGTATACACAAGTCCAAACTTAACCAACATTTTCCCAAATGATAACACTCCTTGATATTTTGGATGTCAGAATTGGAAGCGAAAGAGACCTCAATCCACAACAGTCACAGGTACTCATATACTTTCCGGATTAACAGCTTCTGCGACTGTATCACATACAAAAAAGGAATGGGCATCAATGATTCAAATCCATACAACCACTATCCATGGGAAAGGTCTGAAAATGAGACCTTGCTACCCATCACATTCACTTTATTTATAAAGTTCTAAAAAATAAATGATCAGGCTCCACAAAGGGGTCTACGCATTAGTTCATAAAGTTCTAATTCACCAATCAATCCATGATCAGCAATTGAAATGCAACCTCAAATCTCATCTGTAAAGGCATCTCCAATACTGTAATGCAACCATATGATCCAACACATAGGCCCAACCAAAACACAACCATATAATCATGGTAGTACCCTATTAAACTCCGACCTGCTTTTTGCCTTTTATCAAAAATAAAAAATAAAAAATAAAAATATTAACAAACAACTCGACAAACAAAATACTTATAAAACACTCAATAACTACTTTCACTTTAATGTCACATTACAACTAAAGAGCCAAAAGCACTTTCTAAAAAGCATTACAAAAATACCTCCATCTTCTGGCAGTGGCTCGCCTGCAAGAAGACAACAACTGCAAATGTTCTTTTTGGGTCAGAAGCAGCCATAGCCATAATTTCAAAAATTTGCCATCCACCCAGCACCAAGAACTCTTCAAGAATACCACTGCCGCAAAAGTAAACTGCAGTATCATTGAGCAGAACATGGAAAAACAATTATTTAGGATGATTAAGAGCACTTTCGAAGCAGCCAACCATGCCTCTCTCTCTCTTTCTCTCTCCCAGTGGCTCACCTGCGAGAATACATCCACTATGGCCAGCTGGGGTAACAGGATTTAGAAACTTGCCGGCCTATCCAGCACCAAGAACTGTTCATGAAGACCATTGCCACAAATGTAAGCTGCAGCATCATTGAGTGGGACATTGAGAAACAATTACCCCGGGTGCTTAAGGACACTAAAGGAGAAGTCCATCCTCACCCAGAAAACAACCGTTCTTCACCAAATGTCTGGAACTCTAAAATGAGTTTTAAAAGTGCCTAACCCAGAAAACAACCGTTCTTTGCCAAATGTCTGGAACTCTAAAATGAGTTGTTTTTTTTCCCCTAAGCAATATGGGAACACGGGTTACAAGGAAACAAAAACCAATAAGGGGTGGACTCTCTGGCAACAGGCCGAAACAACAATACAATGCTTGAAGTTGATACAATTTAGAATTAGAAAATGGGCCAAAAAATGGGCTGCATGATACAGTTTCTAAAGCGGGCCAAGAAGCTAAATAATTGAAACAACCACCTAAAGGGTGTCGTTGTAGGAGGAAAAGCGCTGGAATGGATTGATCTGGAGCCATCGATGAGAAGCAACAAACTATGGTAGAATAAGCCTCCACATCAAGAAATAGGCACTCTTAGTGGGCCAAATCTGAATTGAAAAAACCCAAATTTACTTTTCATGAATGGGGCATGGGCCACACTCTTAGTGGAAAAGGGACGATGGTGAGGAGCGGAGGCCAGAGAGGGTGCAGAGGAACCGAGCTTGAGGTGGTGGAGAAGGTGGGGTTGTCGTTTGGTAAAAACCATCATCTAGATCTAAGACCAACTTATCATGATAACTAATTACACTCAAGTTCCACAAACATGAGACTTCGTGTTTCCATCACTAAGTGCATGCTTAATATGATCACAACACTAAAAATGTAATCAACACAAGAAGATTGGCTATGGATGCCAAATTATGTCTTACTCCATGAGCACTGCAAATATGCTTGAAAGTTGGGGCAGCTTAAGTATGAAGGATACAGATAACACATCAATTGAAGTGTGCATTGTTATCTCAAGCATTTGCACTATTGGGTATGACAAAGAAATCCAAACCGACTTCTGTATAATAAAGCAAGGAAAGCTGCAAACATCTTTGATTATTTTAGATCACACGCTGACTAGGCCCTTGCTAGACTTGTGTATTTCCTACTTCAAGTCTAGAACTCACATAATCCCTTAAGAAAGAGGAGGGAGACACCACAACGCTTCCAAAAAAGAACTTCAAGTATAACAGTTGCATTTGGATCAAGTAGATAAAGGCATGACAAACATAGAGTGCGTCTAGGAGACTGGGACTACGATTTCGCAGAGCAAAAGTGCGATTTTAAACCAAATTAGAGAAAATGTATCATTGGTGAGTGCGTTTTTTACAAATTGCAGTTTGAAAATGTAGATTTTTCTATGTTTCAAATCAAAAGCAAGGGAGTGTATTTTTAAAATCGCATGATTTAAAAGGCTAAATTGTGATTTTAAAGGTCAACCTGCGATTTAACCAAACGCTTAAGTGTTTTTTTTTTTAAATCGTGTTATCAAATTGCAAGTTTTAAAATCGTTACTTTTAAATCGCATGTTTTGAAATCGCAATCCCAACGGACTCAAAATGTTAGATGTTGTGTACATTACATCCAAGTAGTTGACATCTATGTATATGAATATGAAGATAGATGTTGTAGGTTGATACACGTTAAACCTATAATTTTTACACGCAACAATAGCAAAACATGGTTCTTTCCTAGTTTGCCTAGTTTAACTGTAACTCGCCGTTAAGAGGATAATCTTACTACTTGAATTTGGGTACTTGAAAATTGGAAGGAACTGAAGGCATAAAAACCAGTAACCTCTTGCAAGCAAAGTGAAACATACTCTTCCACCATGAACCGAAATCAAATATTCATTTTGAACACAGTTTCTGAATGTAGGCTTTTGCTTTCATCCCAAGAAATAAACAATCTAACATTCGAAAGGCCTAATTTTATTTTCTTTTTCCCTCTTTTCCCCCGCAAATTTATCAGAAACCAAACGAAACACCATTCTTCCCCTAAAAACAAATACTTGATGATTAAACCAAACAGTTACACTTGCACATATAATTGTCAATGGACAAAAATATAAAACAAAAATAAGATAAATAAAAAATAAAAATAAAAAAGCACATTTTCCCAAGAAATTGAAGTCCTCAATCAAGAAAACCTGTTCGCCGCCACACCGCATTCCGAACCTGGCGAAGATCTCTCCCCTTGAGCGTCCTCCCGGCGCCTTCGAGCACCGAGCACGCGAGCATCGGCGACTGCGCTCTAGCTACAATCTCGTGCGGGGGCAACATCTCGCCGTCCCCGCCACCGTCGTCGTCGTCGTCAATGTCGTCGAACTCGTGGTGACTCCGCATCGCACTCGCCAGCACCGGCACGTTCACCGGCGCAGACTGGTACTTCAGCGAAGGAGGTAGCGCCAGTCTTTCCAGCGGCGGCTTGGGGATCGCCGGAATCATACGCGAGGACGAGGACGAGGACGAGGACGAGGACGAAAACGAAGCCTTGTGGTACAAATTCGAAACGTTTCGGAGGCCCGGGGACGATTCGTTCTCGGGGAGCACAGCGAGGATTCCGAAATTCTCTGCCTGCGCGAAACTCTTGTGGTGGTGGTGGGGGTTGTGGTTGTGGCGAGGAGTGGAGGAGGCGGAGGAGGGAGGGGTCGAGTGGATGTGGTTTTGGTGATGGTGGTGGTCCTGTTCGGCATAGTCACCGGTCCAGAACACATCGTCCTCGTTGAGCTCGACGATGACGTTTGCTGTGGTGGCGGTTGAGGAGGAGGAGCTAGGGTTTTCGAGGGGCGCGTGGGGGAACGCGCCCAGGAAGCGGTCGCTGGACGTGGATTTCCGGGGGCGGAACCGGGTCGGGCCGTTGACGTCCATGTGGGTCGTCCGGTTTCAGAAAGCGATGGCGTTTGTGTGAATTTGGAGCGTCCACGGACCACGGTGATAGACTTTAGAGAGAGAGAGGACGAGGAGCGAGAGGTGGAAGGAGAAGGTTATATTCGGTATTCCCTACTATCTCCCGCTATTCTCGTAGAGGCTGTACGAAATGTGAACCGTTGGACAAATCGAAACAATGGTGATTTATCCTGATTTCTATAACCAACGGTGTAGATTAATGTAGATATGAAGATGCGATTGTAGGGGATGGGGAAGTGAATGACGTGGCGGAAACTTTGGGGAAGAGGGTTGATGGGGTAAGCTGTAAGCAATGACATAAACGTGGGATAACGGTGCGGGCGAGAAGGTAGTCCCATTTTTGAAATGGATCGAATCCGGGTGGGACCCGGCAAAGGATCTTGATTCTCGAATCTCGATGCTTGATAGTCGATGCTGTCACCGGCAATTTCAATGCGGATACGACGAGTCGCGCACTTAACGATCATGGATTCCGAATGTCCGATCAAAGTAAGTATTGAATACGATTTTAACAACTCACAATATATATATATATATATATATATATATGAATTTAATAGGCCTTTTAAATTCTATTATTAAGGTTTTTAAAAGTCAGCTCAATCGACTGTAGACCACGTCTTATGAAGCGGAGGTTATTAGTTTGAATTTCTCATCCCTTCCCTTCCCTTCCCCTCCCCTCTTGTGTGAACATATTAAAAAAAAAAAAAAAAAAAAATTATATTATTGAGGTGTTTGGGAATATTAGTTACCCATATTATAAATAAAAATAAAAAAGAGAGGCGCAAAATGCGCTCAATATATTCCATAACAAATGTCATAAAGTGGCAATGCTGTGACTGTAGATTAAAGTGGGCATGCTATGCTACATACAATATTCTTGACGGAAATTTGGACCAAATTCATGAGGTGGACTGATAATGGGAATTGAAGACGTGGTTGATAATGTTCAAAGCGATTTAATTGAGATTGAGACTACGTACTATGCAAATAAACTATTCTTTATAGTTATTTTAATTTAAAAATGATAAATATATGAGTCAAATTGCATTTCGTGATCACTTTCTCAGCTTTTAAAACTTGATTTTTAACTACTTAGCTTGCTTGTAGATTTGAAATAAGTCATTGTTTTCCATCCAATAAAGCAATGGCTGCTGAGCTACCTTAGCATTTTTTGTTGAATCATATTAAAATAATTATTATTTATTTTGTTATAAACTAATAAATTAAAATAGCTCATGTTTGCATCCCTAAAATAGCACTAACAACAGTTTCTTTTTTATTTTTTACAAGTTTAAATAACAAAATTACTTTTTGCTTCCTTATTTAAATATACTTCATAATAGCTTTTCTTACATTTATCTATATCATTAAAATATTATTTCTTTACAAAATACAAGTTTTATACTTACCCTCAATTTTTTTACAATATCCTAACACAATCCCTAATAAAAGGCAAAAAGATGAAACATAAGATAGGAAAGATAAATATTTATATTAAAATAATGTATAAAAAAATCATTTTAGTTCTCTACACATTGAGTAGCATTGTTGCATTTCTAATGTTTAGGGAAACAATAGAGAAACTGCTGCAGGTAACTTTTTGCGATTTTATTTGAGATATTCCCTATACATAAGAAATAAAATAGGTTATAGGGTATTTGTTGTTAGTGCTCTAGATATAAAAGAAGAAAGAAGAAAGAGAAAGAGAGAGGCAACCACTCCCATAGCCACTCCTAGAGGTGAGGAGTGGCTTGCAATCCACCCCATTTAATGGTTGGGGTAGCTCGCGAGCCACCTCCCTGTTAATGAGGGTGGCCGCTCTAACCATCCTCAGCCAATGGTGTCCCTCACCTTCTCGGCCTTTAGGGATGGATCCCTTCTTTTTTTTTTTTATATAATTTATTTCTTATTATTTTATTTACTTTTTGAATTTATTTAATAAAATAAATATTTATTATTTTAATATGATATGACAAAAAAATATTCATGTAACTTAATGAAAGTTAGTTTTTTGGACATAAAACATACTTAAGGACTAATTTCCATGATATAACTAATTTATTGTATATATATATATATATATACCATAATTTTTAAAAGTATCAATTAAAATATAGTAGTTCTAAAGTAATCATATTTTAAAAATAATAAATCACCAAAAAATGTATTTGAAAACATGATTTCAAAACTAATGTACTTAGGAATACTATGTGTTCTCTTGGTATTCTCTTAATGTCTACTTCATCCTAAGTGGATATTATTTAAAAAAAATAAAAAATAAAAAACAAACTGACCCTTATTTCGCTCACATAATTTAAAAAAAATAATATTCATCTATGACCAAAATACACTAAAAAAATACCAAAAAAACAAGTAAGCATTTCCATAATATTTCACATGTGAGCTTGGATTTTAACATGATTTCACAAGTATCACATATCTCTAAATAATTTTGAAACTATTAGCACATTAACAGATTTGTAACCACGAAACTTTTGGGCAACCAGTGGCCACTAGATGAATATGTGATATTGACTATTATTATTATTATTATTATTATTATTATTATTATATTTTTAAATCAGTCATTAAACCTGTTTTTAAGAAAATAATCAACAAAATATTTGTGTGTTTTGAAAACCATTTTTAAAAATAAAAAAAAATAAAAAAATATTTTTGGTGGGATAAAACTTAGGGGTGTCAATAACCGCCCGCTAACCGATATAACCGCCTAATGGTTATTGGGTTTACTAATCCTAACCGCTAACCGCCTTTTTATATAATATATTTTTATAATTATAATTATAAAAATATTTATACATATAACATAATCACTTGATCATTAAATCACAATTTTTTAAAAAAATAATTAAATCACAATTTGAGTATTAATATATTATCACTATAATTTATATGATTATATCACATAATCAATTGATAATTAAATCATTTGATTATATAATAACAAATTATATATATATAATATGACATAACTCATAAGTATACCAATTCATACTAATACAACAATTAAATATTTAGAGACTTATTTCCGATGTATGTTATAAACTTATAAGTTTATATATGTTATAAGTCTATATAAGTCTACATATGCATATGAATAATACAAATGTAAAATATCAATACTTAATCAGATGATTAAATGACAATTCAAATACTTTATTCAAGACTTCAAGTGAATCATATTATTAATGTACAGTGATGATATGATTCGTATAATATCAAATTAAGTAATTGACATTGGATTAAATAATGATCAATGTGTTACTTATAAACACAATTTAAGTATTAATGTATTATCATTATATGTTGTGACAGTTGTCTGAATTCTGAACTTTTTTTTTTATATGTTGTGTTGATTTATTTATTTATTTATTTTTTTTAAAATTTAACCGTTTAAAGTACAAGTAAATGTAAATTTTGGATCAAATATTTATGATTTTTCAATAGGGGCTCTTTTTATAGCAATTGGGCCCAAGACACTTAAATTTGGAAGAAAAAGGTCAAAAAAAGCCAAAAAAAGAAGCTCAAAAAGCCCTAAAGAAAGCCCAAAAGCGCAAAAAAAAAAGATCAATTTTGAAAAAGCGGTTAGCGAGCGGTTATCTATTTCACTAACCGCTAACCGTTAACCGCAAGGCGGTTAGTGAAATCTATTAATCGTTAAGGCGGTTACGGTTAGCGGTTATTGCCAATAACCGCTAACCATAACCGCCTTGACACCCCTAATAAAACTTGTTTGAATAATAAGTTTTAAGAAAATACTTTATGTTTTCATGAATAGAAAACCATTCTTAACACGATTGAAAAAAAAAAAAAAAAAAAAAGGAAAGAAAGAGTATGGTCCAACTTCCAAGGTCTAAATTCGGAAAATACCAAAAGTTAAGGCACGGTTTCAGAATACAAGAAAATTGCAGGGACCTCCGCATCAATTCACAAAAAATATTCCCCACCGCGTAAAACCCTAATTCCCAGTCTCATATAAAGCGAAGCTTTCATCTCTAAGCCAAAGCCGCACTTCTCAGGCCAGTAATCTCTCCCGCTCTGTGTGAGTTCCTCATCTACTCGAAGCAGCCATGGTAAGCGAATCGAATCCAATTTCTAATCTTTTCAGCAAATCAAAGACCTATGTTCCTGTTTGTTCTCTGTTTGGTTGCTGAGAAAGGTTGATTACAGTAATGGGAAAACAGTGGGATTTTGTAGCCATTTGGATTCTGAAAAAAATGTTGATTTTCTTTATATTGTTGTGCTTTTCTAGGTCCTCTTAGTTTGCGAAGAAAACTTCGAAACGATAGGAAAAGTTGAAGGCTTATGTTTAATTCTATTTATTTATTTTGTACTAGAACAGTTGAAATTAATTAAAAATTTGGTCTAATAGCAATCTTTCGATTCTCAGCCAAACCATGTAATATCTAATTTCTGTGCGGTTTTCCAACTTTTATACTCATTGAAGTTGTTGAACCATACCTTCTTCATGCAAGTAATTTCCTGTTTTTTTGTAGAAAAGCTTTGTGTGTGTGCTTGTTTTACTGAGTCACATTTGATGATAATTTTGCTTAGTGTATGTATATACTATGTTTATAAGTACTGTAGTCACGTTTGGACATATTTTGTTCATATCCTTCTCTTGATTGGTTCATTCTTTTGTCGCTGGTCTCTCTCTGTCTGGATTGCAATGGAAAAGGTGTCCACAATATTTTCACAATTTCTTAATTCTTTCATACTTTATGGTCAGCAATCGTTAATCATGTGCTATACTGATTGACTTTAATTGATCGTTTTTTTTTTGCTTGATTGTTGAGTTATAATAATACGCATCAGGATGTGCAAAGTTTATAGACTTCATATAACTAGGAGTCACTTCAATCTCTGTATAAATTTAGGTAGTGGGTTGGACAGACAACTTTTACCCCTCACAAAGTGTGACACTAATGTCATTTTTTTGAGAGGAACTGCAAACTTTAGTGTGGTAGTGTAATTGGATGGAGAACATTATTCAGTAATTGGGCTCTTAATTTTAGTTTCATAGGAGATTTCATTTTTCATAATTATCCTGGATGGAATGGTGTGCTCCATTGCTACTCAATAGTACTTCTAGTCGGCTATCAAAGCCATGCATTTATTCTTTCGCACCACATAATTGCTCAAGCTCATAAATTTATCCATTTATTTTTGTTCTGGTTCAAATCTTCCTTCCCCAAATCTCCAGGGGGCAACTTTTTGAAAGATAACCAGAATTAACATTTATGAGTGTGTGAAATCTTGATGTTTGAGAAATGAGATTAATTCTAATTTATTTTCTTAATTTTTGGTGTAGTCGAGGAGGAAGCAAAGGGAACCAAAGGAAGAAAATGTGACCCTTGGGCCAGCTACCCGTGAAGGAGAACAAGTTTTTGGTGTGGCTCATATTTTCGCATCCTTTAATGATACTTTCATTGTAAGTGTCATTATTCATTTTTCTTATAAATAAGTGTCATTGTTCATTTTTGTAAAGAAGCTATTTGTTTGTTTTCCAATTATGGATTTTTTTTTTTTTGAGTTTGATCATAAATCATTTTATTGCTTGAAAAACAGCATGTGACTGATCTTTCTGGAGGAGAAACACTTGTTCGCATCACTGGTATGTGTGATCTTATTTCTAATTGTTTAGTTTGATGTGCACTTTTTATCTTGAATAGCATTTTTAGGCCCACTTGCTTGAAAAGAGTTTACACTGTTGTACATCATTTGTTATTTTATATCTATAGTTTTTGGTGTCTATATTTCTTTCTGTAGACCTTTATGTGTCTTGTTACTACCGAAGAAATTTATAAATGTGATGCTCTTTTCATATTGAACCATCCCATTTATTTGGGGAAAACTTAATTATTTTTCCTGGTCAAGTATGTTGGTGTGCATCAGAAAAACTTTTATGTGGGCCTTAATATGCCATGCTTACAACTCTTTTTTTTTTGTTTCATACTTGGTAACTAAGGAGTCACTTTGGGCCTTAAGAGTTGAAGGGGGGGGGGGGGTCTTATTTTGGAAGGGTCAGTTATTCCTTCCTATTGGTTGCATTTCAAGTTGGCTGTTCTTTAGCTAATGTTGATGTTGGGTTTGTGTCATCTTTCTTGTCTATGCTCATTTGCATGGCTTGCCTGTGCTTCTGTGTTCTTGCCTTTGGTTGATCTTCTTACATCAGTAAGGGCGTCTATGTTTACGTCTAGAAAAATTGCCTTGTAGCAGTGATTTTATTTGCCTTTTAAACCTTAGCATAGGAAACAAATTGAATTGCTTTATCTTTGCATGTATGCTTTTGTCCATCCAGTATAATTATTCCGATGTGGTGTCTGTTAGTGTTAGAATTTAAGTCTCCATTATGGATTCCCATGAAAGGTGAAAATGAATCTTTCTTCAAAATGTAGGAGGTATGAAGGTAAAAGCTGATAGGGATGAGTCTTCACCATATGCTGCCATGCTTGCAGCGCAGGATGTAGCAGTGAGATGCAAGGTCTTTCTTCTTTTCCCTTTAATTTATTACTTCGAACTGTAATTATTTGATTTTGAATTGAGCCTTCCTAAATGTGTTTATTGACTATAAGTATTTGCTAGCTTGACCAATTTTCATTCAATCCTAAACAGGAACTTGGAATCACTGCTCTTCATATTAAGCTTCGTGCTACTGGAGGAAATAAAACCAAGACTCCAGGTCCTGGTGCTCAGTCTGCCCTCCGTGCCCTTGCTCGTTCTGGAATGAAGATTGGTCGCATTGGTAAGGCTCTTGATCTTTTAAATGCATGAAATGTAAGCATAAAATCTGGCATTTGTATGCTGCAATTGCATGGTGGAGATGCAGACACCTTGAGGATTTGCCTGTCTTGTATAAAGATTCTGCAAAAGTTCTTTCAGCATAGAATGAATTTCTGAGGTTGTCTGCATTTAGGGCTTGTTTTTCTCTATCCCTACCCCAGTTTACCGGTACTATGTTTATCTGGATGGGCATCTGCTTGATTTGGACCATTAGCATCCATGCCTTGCATACTGGGAATTTCTCTCTAGAACAATGTACTTAATTGGAATCAGAATGTGGCCGTGAATCTTACTCTGTGTGTTATGTTCACAGAGGATGTTACTCCAATCCCCAGTGACAGCACGCGAAGGAAGGGTGGTAGAAGAGGAAGAAGACTGTAGGCTCATTGTCGAATCCAATCATCCTATCATTCAGCTTTGGTGCTGGTGATGCGTTTTCTTGGTTTCCTGTAGGGCTTATTAGTCGTTGGAACATTTTTGTAGTTTTTTTGGGCGATGGCGGACTCTTGCTTTATATCAAGCATAATGTACAATCAGAAGGGTGTGAGATTATCTATGGCATTTGTGTTCTCGCATAAATGAAATTATGTTTATGACTTAGTGATGCTTCATGTCAGTTTGTTTTTCTTTAATGATTAATCTAGGCTAGGCTGTGGTCGGTCATTAATGATATGCAATGCATATGGAGAGTGTAGAAAGCAAAATTGTTCTTTATTTGTAGAAGACACCTGGGTTCAAAATGTCTATGAAATCAGTAGCTAGTCTTTGTGGGATGCTTCACTCGATAGCCTAAAGTTCTTTCAAATCTAAGGACTGGAAAATTTTTGGCTCTCATGAATGGTAGCTGATATTTTAACTGGATAAATTAGAGTAAGTTTTTAGAGAGAGCCAAAGTTTCCTTAAAACAAATGTTTGGAAAATAATATCTATGGATGATTTTAGTAACCCTAGAACAATATTTAAATAGACCATAGTGGCTGTGTTTCCCACTATGCTCAAGCACTTGGGGAGATTAGCAGACCTAGGAAGGAGTTGATCTATTATGAGTTAAGAGTGAGAACTGGATCAATGTTAGAAGTCTTTTTTTGTGACACTCTAAAAATAATGTGACTTTTAAAATTATTATTGGACTTGTAAACCTGTGGTTGATTACTATTGAGTTTTGATTAAATAGTAATTTTAAAAGCTACTTCATTTTTGAAGTGACACAATAGAAACTTTTAGTATTACTCAGAAAGAGAAATTTTTTTTTGGAGAGCCAATTTATTATGGGAAGTGCTAGTGAGCCAAATAAATGAATTCAAAATTTTTTTTAAACTGACGTGACAGACTGCGAGTGGTAGACAAGAGAGAAAAAAATTATATTTTTTTAATTTAAAAATCCTTATCACGTCAATTTAAAATTAATTTGTTTGGCTTTCAAACACTTCTCATTTATTACAAGCCAATTAACATTTGCCACCTCCAACCTTATTATTATTTGTTTATTTATTTATTTTTATTTTTATTTTTTTATAGTTGTCACTTGTCAACGTACGGCCACTTGAATCTCAAATCCCGGCAGGAAGGGTGGTAAAAGAAAGAGGGAGAAGATAGTAATTAAGCTAGCTCATTGTATGTCAAGATAAAGGCCTGTGTCTTTGAGCTTATCTAACTTGATGCTGACAAAGGTGATGATATTTACCCTTCCAAACAAGAAGGGTAATTATTCCAAAAAAACAAAAATAAATAAATAAATAAATAAAGAAAAGAAAGAAGGCACAAATTAAACACCATCGAACAATATCCTCTGGGCTTGGGAGTAAGAGCAGCCTTGAGACGTTGAATGGTGGCAACATCGGTCTTGAAGGACAAAGCCAAGACATTGTCATCAATGCTAGTGTTAAACAAAGTGTTGGGAAGTGAAACAAGTCCAGCATTTGCACTACCAAAAGCTGCAATTGCTATTGCAGGTGTCGAACCAGCGTTGTATGGGAAGTGCACAAGTCCCTTTGGAAAAATAAACATATCACCCGTTTGTAGAATCTGAGAAAACAGCTTGTTGGTCGTATCAACGAACCCTACTTCAAGGGTGCAAGCAACCAGAAGAAGCAGCCCAGTAGCGCGAACACGGGTGTGGGGTGGGCTAATGGAGCCCGCAGGAAATTCAAGGACATCCATAGAAATACTCTGCCCGTTGAGAACCGGGAATTCAGCCATGCTTGCTTTCGAAGCCTTAAAAGCTGTGGGAGGGCCTGCTCCAATGAGGGAACGCATGCCAGTAAATTTGAAGAAATTTCCATCGACTGTGACATTTGGTGAGGCTACAAAGTCGAAGAGAATGTCTGGATCTCCTGCTGTTGCCATGCGGATCATGATGGCAAATGAAGAAATCAATAGCGAGAAGAGTAGTTTCATGGAGAGAGTCTTAGAGGCCATGGAAGAGGAGTTGGCCGGTAAAGCTGATATGGGGTTTTAGTGATTAATGTTGATGTGGTGGAATGAGATTCTTAGGCTTATAAGAAAGGCTCTATTTATATAGAATTTGAAGGAAAGGCAATAGGGTTTGTGGTCCTGCTGCAGGCTGCAGGCATTTTAGGATGACAACTAGAGATGAAAACTACAAAGCCTTCTATTTTCTCACTAGAATCGATTGCATTGGCCCATGTTGGAGTTTCTAACGAATATATACTCTTCAAAAGATTTCATGCCAAATTGAATGGACCCTTCAATATGTCTATCTTTGACAGCACTAGAAAATTGGATTTGAGTATATATCACTATCACTGCAATATTGTTTCAGTAGAAATATTGGACAGCAGCAGCAGCAGCGTTCTCATTTAATTTGTCCATAATTTCGCATATACCCCAAGGAGAACAGGAAAGGGACAAGCTTTGCGAACATCGACCTCCAGCTGGGATTAGTTTATGAATTTTCTTTTTCTTTTTGATTGTTGCATGTAGAAACTAGAGAATATACTGCCTACATTGAAATTATTCTCCAAATTAAATTGTTTCTTGCTATGTTAAGATCATCTGCATACACAAGAATATCTGTGAAATGATCCTTATGGGATCAGATGAAAAAAGAATAATCATCCTTTGATTGCTGATTATAGAATGGATTGTTTCTAAACATTTTTTTATTTTTTCAATCCAAATTTATTAAAAAAACATCTATGCAGCTATGGTTTGGCCACCCCTACAGTTATTTGAGCGGATTTTATTGCGCTTTGATAATTTTTTAGGGCATTTTGAGAAGTTGAAATATAAAAAAAACACATTCACATGTAGCCATCAATGATGGTTCTAGAAGCATTTCCATCTCATCCTCCCAGCTCGCCGCCCCCTCTTGACCTTTGGTTGGTAGTTGCACAACCAAAGGCGCCGCCAAATTTTAAAATGCGTCACACTTACTCGCCTTCAACTGTACAACTTTATTACACATCACACTCTCAGTTAACATTTGGTATTAAAATAGACAAAAAATTCATCACATGCAGTTAGCACACGGAAAATTTACTTATTAGCATTTGGAAATGAATACATTTACTGCGCTCCCTTAAACTAACACTCATTTACCACTCTGACCACCAAACTTTAAAATGTCCAAATTCTTTAATATAAATAAAAAAGGCTTGCTATCTTACTCAAATTCTTCTTTTTTCTTTCTTTCTTTCTTTTGCCTTTTTTTTTTTGGTTTATTTTTTTCATTTGTGAAAATAATAATAAAATTTATATATATATATTTTTATCAAATCTGACGTGGCTTATTGACCACGTGATAGTGAAAGGGCACCTTTGACGTGTAATATTTGTGCACATGTGACATTTCCATTAATTATTTGGAGGAAAAGGTTAATAAATGAGCACTTTGTTAAAAAATACAAAACTCATATCCAAAACCAATTTTTATCGTATGAAAACTGAGGGGATATTTTTAAATGTGTCCGCAAATACTTTAGTAAAGTGTACGTCTCTAAAGTTTAAAGTATATGGATGGAATTCTAACTTGTCATATTACTCTTAAAGTATTAATCTCTTTTTACCTTAAAGAAAAAAAAAAAAAATTACTCTCTTTAACATGCTGTAACAATTACTTTTCTCTTTTTGATCGTAGTGAATTAAATTAGTTGAATTTCAATTTATTTATTTATTATCATATGCAACAATTTTGAAAAATAAATGAATTTAGGGCTAAACACTTTTACTCTCCTCAACTACCACTCATTTACATCTTTCTCCCAAAACTACTACAGGTCACACTCAACCACTTTAAACTGCCATTTATTTTTTTGGCAAAAAAAAAGAAAAAACCCCCCTTATGTTAGGTTATGCAGCTCATTAAATCAAATGTAATCTTGATCATATGGATAGTACATGCTTTTTTAGACATGAAATGATGAAAATACACTAAGTTTAGAAACCAAATGTACTTAAAACGCTCTTTTTTATGTGAAATTGTCCCCAAGAGTGTTTCAGAGGCATACATTTTTAGCCTGCCCCATGTGTTGCGGGGGTGGCCAATCTACCCCCTAACACTTTTAGGGGTGTCTTGGCCACCCCTAAACACACTTAAGGGTGGCTCACTCGGCTATCCCTATTCCCTTTTTTTTTTTATCCGCCAAATTCAACTATTTGGCCTACCAAATTTTTTTTGCAAAGAAATTTTGTTAAAGGCGGTTTAGTGTGACATATGGTAATCCAATAAGAATAATTTGTATATATGTGGTACTTTAAATTAAATTTAAAAGGGCCCCCAAGAGGTAGATCAATCGGTTGGGATCACGCCGAGATCACTAGTTCGAATCTCCTTCTCTCCTCTTGTGCGGACATGTCAAAAAAAAAAAAAAAATAAATAAATAAATAAATAAATTTGAAGGGAGTAAAGATAATTAACCCATGGATTTATGTTTTTTCGATGACCAATAAGAGAAATAACAGTTAATGCCGACAAATTTGATGATTTAGTATTTACCCTTCTAAACAAGAGGGTAATTATTTGTTAAAAAAAAAAAAAGAAAAAAAACCCAACAATCGTATCGACCAAGTACCAAAGAACAACGAGCTATCATAAAATAGCTATCACTGGTAATGAACGCTGTCCTTAAGGCTTGGGAGCAAGACCAGCCTTAAGATGTTGAATGGTGGCAAAGTCGGTCTTGAAGGACAAAGCCAAGACATTGTCGGCAATGCTAGTGTTGAACAAAGTGTTAGGAAGTGAAACAAGTCCAGCATTTGCGCTTCCAAAAGCTGAAACCGCTAGCGCGGTTGCATTTGCAGAGTTGTATTGAAAGTGTACGAGACCCTTTAGAAACACAAATATATCACTCGTTTGCAGTGTCTGAGTAAACAGCTTATTGGTCGTATCAACGAATCCCACTTGAAGGGTACCATCAATCAGGAAAAGGAGCTCAGCAGAGCGAGGATGGGTGTGCGGTGGGTTGGTGGAGCCACCCCCAAATTCAAGGACAGCAATGGAAACGCTCTGCCCGTTAAGAGCCGGGAATTCAGCCAAGCTTGCTTTCAAGACTTCAAAACCTGTGGGGGGGTCTGCCCCAACAAGGGCACTCATGCCAGTAAATGTAAAGAAATTCCCATCAATTGTGACATTTGGGGGGGCTATAAAGTCGAAGAGGATGTCGGGATCTCCGGCTATTGCCATTTTCATGATCACAAAAGACAAAATTAGTAGTGAGAAAAATTTCATGGAGAAAGTCTTAGAGGCCATGGAAGAGAATTTGAGGTATAGATTTTAGTGATTGTTGATGTGGTGGAATGAGGTGCTTAATTAAGCTTATAAGAAAGGCTCTATTTATAGGGTTTGTGTTTGTGCTGCCTTCTGCAGGCCACTTGGATGACAACTTGAGATGAAAACTACGAAGACATTCTTCTTGTAGCTGTAGTTCTTTGGTTTTATCATTTGGCTGCTACAAGACACCAAGAAAGTACAAGTTTTTCTTAGTAAGTTCTTTTGACCAATTAGCACCTTTCGTAGCCAGAAAGAGGATGCTCCTTAATGCTTAGATTAAATTTGTGAAATAGAGTTAAAAGTATTGATTAAAGGATTAAATTTATCTTTCTATAAGTTTAAGCTTTTAAGATATGAACATTTAACATGATATCAGAGTTAGAAGTCCTGACTTCAAACTATAACTCCGTCATTCACTCTCAATTTTAGTTAAACATTCTATATTTTTGGCTTCACATATTAAATGAGAGTTTGAGCTTATATGTGAGCGCAAACCGACACGTTATAACTCTTCAGCAAAAACCTGAAACACAATGATACTAGAGATCAGTACCATATCGACCAAAAACCACTACAAATTAGCAAACGCTTATAAACTATCAAAATGTTGATTAAATGATTAAATTTATTTATTCTTATCGGTTTAAGTTTTTGTAACAAGTAGTGATTTAACACAAACAACTAGTAAAAAAAACTGGCATCCAAAGATTCCTAAAACAAAAGCCACAATGCTGCAGAAGCACAACCAATTATAGCAGCATCTGTTCAGCTTCCGCAGAAAACCTCCCTTCTGATGACAGAGCAAGTAGCACTCACCTCTAAACCAAAATCTCCTCTTTAATGCTCCAATTCTGAAAAAGCTCAATATTCTCAAAGCTTCTTTTAAATCTTCCTTTTCCCAAGATTCCCAAAAAAAATTCTGCATAACCAGGCTCCTCTGTTTTAGGATGCTTACCGTACTTGATCTCATTTTGGTTCCACCAAATATTGTAAACATCTCATAACATGTTAGCTTTGAAGGAATTCTTCCTCCATTCCTGCACAGCAAGTTGATTCAATATCTTCCCAAACTGTCAAAGGTTGACTATAATTGCACCTTTTCATTCCTTCCCTCCAATAACTCTTCGGCAAAACATTCAATTTGCAGCTCCCTATCCTTATAATCCCACTTTAAATAGTTCCTGATTGCCTACCACATAAGAAAAGAATGTTTAGGAATAGCAATAGAAAACCACACAATCTTCCACCAATATACAGCTAGTCTTTTCATCCTAATTTCATCCCATGTCTCATAGCTCGAATACTATACCCCTTTTTAGATATCACCCATATTGGCCTATGCTCTTCAAAAATAGGAACTTCAACTAGTTTTATGATGGAGACCCACTGGGTTAGGAGCGCTACAAAAGCTCTTTCAGGTAGGAGAGACCACAAGAATCCACTTAGGAGGGAGTGTTAGAATAATGATTAAATGATTAAATTCATCTTTTCATATTAGCTTAAGCTTTTAAGACAATCGATGATTTAACATGATATTAAAGCCAAAGGTACTGAGTTCGAACATTGTCTCAGTCATTCACCTAATTTCAATTAAATATTCCACATGTTGGACTCAACTCCTAACCCTAATCTTATTCCTATCATTTCATCTGGATGTTGACAAACACATCAAATCTGGCAAGGCTCCACCGCCAATTCCCATTATGCAGAATACAAAGAAAGTCTTGCATCAATTCTACTTTGAGCATCATAAATCACCCGGAAGCCATACTTTTCAAAAAGAATACCTAAGGGGTGCCACCAATCCATCCGCATATGAATATAAGAGAATTGATGTGCCATTTATTTGTTAGGTTATATATATATTGTCCCACATTTGCTATTGCCGTGTCTATCTGTATTAATGGCCTTTTTGGTGAGTGGTTTGCTAGTGTATGTTTTTTTTTTTTTTTTGGGCATTGTGGGAAAATGAATATGCCATTGAAAGGGAATAAACTCAACTGAGAGCAGAGACATCTTGGGGGAATGTTGGGCTAATTGATTTGCAATGGCTAATTAAAATAATATGCTCGGCTGTTCCTCAAAGCAAGACGTTTATCTAGGCAGAGCCATATATATAATTTAAAAACATAATCTAAAAAAAATGTATTTTCTAACAATTTATTTATAACTAAAGTTTCAAGTTCTTATACAAAAAACCGAATGAAAGACTCTTAAAAGCATTAATCTCTTAAACATGTTGCTACAATTACTTTTCTCCTTTTGATCGCAATGAAATGAGTTGAGTACGTTCCATTTTTCTTTTATTACAAACAGATTCATATCCAACAATTTAGAAACAAAATTAATTTATATATCTTTATTTGATGACCAAATTTGATGATTCATACCCTTCTAAACAAGAGGGTAATTATTCAAACGAAAAAAAGAACAAGATGAAAGGCAACAACAACAACAACCACGTCGACAAGGATCAATGAGCTTTAAGGCTTGGGAGCAAGACCAACCTTAAGATGTTGAATGGTGGCAACATCGGTCTTGAAGGACAAAGCCAAGACATTGTCGTCAATGCTAGTGTTGAACAGAGTGTTGGGAAGTGAAATAAGTCCAGCATTTGCGCTCCCAAAAGCTGAAACTGCCATTGCAGATGCATTCGCAACAGCGTTGTACTGGAAGTGTACGAGTCCCTTTGGAAACACAAATATGTCACCCGTTTGTAGTGTTTGAGTAAACAGCTTGTTGGTCGTATCAACGAACCCCACTTGAAGGGTACCTTGAACCAAGAAAAGGAGCTCAGCAGAGCGAGGATGGATGTGTGGTGGGTTGGTGGAGATAGCTGGGAATTCAAGGACAGCAATGGAAACGCTCTGCCCATTGAGTGCTGGGAATTCGGCCAAGCTTGCTTTGAAGACTTTGAAGGTTGTGGGAGGGCCTGCAGTAACAACAGAACGCATGCCAGTAAATGTGAAGAAATTTCCATCAACGAGCACATTTGGAGGGGCTATAAAGTCAGAGAGAATGTCTGGATCTCCGGCCGTTGCCAGTTGGATGATGGTAAATGAAGAAATCAGTAGTAGTGAGAAGAATTTCATGGAGAAAGTTTTAGAGGCCATGGAAGAGAGAACTTGGGTATAAGAAGTTTAGTGATTGTTGATGTAGTGGAATGAGGTGCTTAGGCTTGTAAGAAGAGCTCTATTTATAGGGTGTTATCCCTATAGAATTTGAAGGAAAGGCAATCGTGTTTGTGCTGCCTTCTGCAGGCCCTTAGAATGACAACTAGAGATGAAAACAACAAAGACATTCATCTTGTAGCTGCAGTTCTTTGGTTTTATCATTTGGCTCGTATAATACACCAAGAAAGTACAAGTTTTGCTTAATAAGCTCTTTTGACCAATGAGCACCTTTCGTACGTAGCCAAAAAGAGGATGCATGCTCCCTTAAATCTGGGTTCTGAGGTTGCTACGTATTATTGGACTTTATATATAAGCCATTCATGTACTGTCTTATGCGCGATTTAATGTATGATTTTATTTTCTACAATTTTTGGTGATAAATTCATGACATATTCACACATATATAAGTGCAACGGTGTTATTTGTGCTAATTGTTTGTATTTTAGTATGATCTTATCTGGGACAGTTGTAAATTTGAATTAACATTTACATATGCGAGTTTCTAACGGATATGCTCTTGAAAGGCTTTCATTCACGGACTTGAATGGAGCTTTCAATATATACCTGTCTTTGACAGCATTGGAAAATTGGATATTACTATCACAGTTGGCAGAAGCAAACGTGCATGTTTCAGTAGTGTTAGAATAAGTGGCTCATATTCTCTCAAGCATAAAGAACAATACTGAAATACTAGTATGGTTGGCCAATTGTCGGAGCGGAGCAAAGTAGAGTGAACGGGTATTTTGGGGTTTTCCAAAATACGTCGTACAATTTGGATTTTTTTTTAAGTATGTTATGCTATAACCTTGAATCATTGAATAGTGAAATATAGCTGCAATTGTGCTATAGACGTAGATACATTGCTGAACCACGCAAATCTGTATCTCAATTTCTCCTTGCTCTCTCTTTTCAATTTCGTATTATTCATCATTATTGTATTGATTAAATGATTAAATTTATCTTTTTCTATAAGTTTAACTTTTTAAGATAAGTGGACATTTAACATAGTATCAGAGTTAAAGGTCTTAAGTTCAAATTCTAACTCCATCATTCACTATCAATTTCAATTAAATATTCTACATTTTTCACTAAATGTGAAAAAACGACTACAAGTCAGCAAATGCTTACAAACTGTCAAAATGTTGATTAATTAATTAAATTTATCTATTCCTATCAGCTTAAGCTTTTGGGACAAGTGGTGATTTAACACAAACAACTAGTCAAAAAATTGACTTCCAAAGAATCCTAAAACAAAAGCCACAATACTGCAGAAGCACAGCCAATAGCAGCATCTGTTCAGCTTCTGCAGAAAACCTCCCTTCTGTTGAGAGAGCAAGTAGCGCGCACTCACCTCTAAACCAAAATCTCTTCTTTAATGCTCCAATTCTGACAAAGCTCAATATTCTCAATGCTTCTTTTAAATCTTCCTTTTCCCAAAATTCTGGTTCTAACTTAATTACCAAAATAAATTCTGCAGAACCAGGCTCCTCCGTTTCAATATTTGGGTTCCACCAAAATATTGTAAACATCTCATAACATGTTAGCTTTGAAGGACTTCTTCCTCCATTCCTGCACAGCTAGTTGATTCAATATCTTCCCAAACTGTTAAAGGTTGATTATAATTGCACCTTTTCATTCCTTCCCTCCAAGTCCTTGCACTAATAAACCCACATTCAAAAAAAAAAAAAGTGCTCTCTGCTCTCAATAACTCTTCGGCAAAACATACAATTTGCAGCTCCCTATCCTTATAATCCCACTTTAAATAGTTCCTGATTGCCTACCACATAAGAAAAGAATGTTTAGGAATAGCAATAGAAAACCAGACAATCTTCCACCAATCTACAGCTAGTCTTTCCATCCTAATTTCATCCCATGTATCATAGCTCGAATACTACCCCTTTTTAGATATCACCCAAATTGGCCCATGCTCTTCAAAAATAGGAACTTTAGCTAGTTTTGTGATGGAGACCCACTGGGGTAGGAGAACACAAAAGCGCGCTCTTTCAGGTAGGAGAGACCACAAGAATCCACTCAGGGTGGGAGTGTTAGAATAATGATTAAATGATTAAATTCATCTCTTCATATTAGCTTAAGCTTTTAGGACAATCGGTGATTTAACATGATATCAAAGCCAAATGTACTAAATTTGAACATTGTCTCAGTCATTCACTCAATTTTAATTAAATATTACACGTATTGAACTCAACTCTGGACCCTGATCTTATTCCTATCATTTCATCTGGATGTTGACAAACACATCAAATCTGGCAGGGCACAACCTCCAATTCCCATTATGCAGAATACAAAGTTTTGCATCAATTCTACTTTGAGCATCATAAATCACCCGGAAGCCATACTTTTCAAAAAGAATACCTAAGGGGTGCCACCAATCCATCCACATATGAATATAAGAGAATTGATGCGCCATTTATTTGTTAGGTTATATATATATAGTATTGTCCCACATTTGCTATTGCCGTGTCTATCTGTATTAATGGCCTTTTTGGTGAGTGGTTTGGTAGTGTATTTTATTATTATTATTTTTATTGGTGAGAATTGTGGGAAAATGCATATGCCATAGAAAGGGAATAAACTCAACTGCGACAGAGACATCTTGGGGGAATGTTGGGCTAATTGATTTGCAATAGCTAATTTAAATCATATGCTCGGCTGTTCCTCAAAGCAAGACGTTTATCTAGGCAGAGCAATATATATAATTTAAAAACAAAATCTAAAAAACTATATTTTCTAACAATTTATTAATGACTAAATCTTCAAGTTCTTATACAAAAGACTCTTAAAAGTATTAATCTTTTAAACGTGTTGCTACAATTACTTTTTCTCCTTCTGATCGCAATGAAATGAGTTGAGTACGTTCCATTTTTCTTATATTACAAACAGATTCATATCCAACAATTTAGAAACAAAATTAATTTATATATCTTTATTTGATGACCAATAAGAGAAATAACAGTTAATTCTGACAAATTTGATGATTTATACCCTTCTAAACAAGAGGGTAATTATTCCAATGGAAAAAAAGAACAAGAGAATTAAACAACAACAACCACGTCAACCAAGGATTATAAGAACACCGAGTTATCATCTTTAATTAAGGCCTGGGAGCAAGACCAGCCTTAAGATGTTGAATGGTGGCAACATCGGTCTTGAAGGGCAAAGCCAAGACATTGTCGTCAATGCTAGTGTTGAACAGAGTGTTGGGATGTGAAATAAGTCCTGCATTTGCGCTCCCAAAAGCTGAAATTGCTATTGCAGATGCATTCGCAACAGCGTTGTACTGGAAGTGCACGAGCCCCTTTGGAGACACAAATATGTCACCCATTTGTAGTGTCTGAGTAAACAGCCTGTTGGTCGTATCAACGAACCCCACTTGAAGGGTACCTTGAACCAAGAAAAGGAGCTCAGCAGAGCGAGGATGGATGTGTGGTGGGTTGGTGGAGATAGCCGGGAATTCAAGGACAGCAACGGAAACGCTCTGCCCATTGAGAGCTGGGAATTCGGCCAAGCTTGCTTTGAAGACTTTGAAGGTTGTGGGAGGGCCTCCAGTAACAACAGAACGCATGCCAGTAAATGTGAAGAAATTTCCATCAACGAGTACATTTGGAGGGGCTATAAAGTCAGAGAGGATGTCTGGATCTCCGGCCGTTGCTAGTTGGATGATGGCAAATGAAGAAATCAGTAGTAGTGAGAAGAATTTCATGGAGAAAGTTTTAGATGCCATGGATCGAAGAGAACTTATAAGAAGTTTAGTGATTATTGTGGATGTGGTGGAATGAGGTGCTTAGGCTTATAAGAAAGGCTACATTTATAGGGTTTTAACTTTTATCCATGCATATAGAATTTGAAGGAAACGCAATCGTGTTTGTGCTGCCTTCTGCAGGCCTCTTGGATGACAACTTGAGATGAAAACTACAAAGACATTCTTCTTGTAGCTGCTGTTAACGTTCTTTGGTTTTATCATTTGGCTGCTACAAAACATCTTTTGACCAATTAGCAGTTTTCGTACGTAGCCTGGGTTCTGAGGTTGGTTTATGTTTTATATTATGTACTCTCCCACATTGGTTATTGGCGTGTATATATATATATATATATATTTGAATTAACATTTAGATATTAGAGATTGTAACGAATTGAATCTACCCTCAAAAGGCTTTCATGCGGACTTGATCAATGGACCTTACAAAATGTGTCTTTAACAGCATGGGAAAATTGGATTTTACTATCACGTACAGCTGGTAGAAACCGAAGGCGTCTCTTCCATCTTCTCGTTTGTTCACTTAACCCAATTGTTTCACTAGAAAAATAGGTTTTATTTCTTAGCTCTACGTTATACAACCTTCAATATACAATTTAATCTTTTTCACAAGTTGCGCAATAATATTAAATAATGTAATGCCTTTTGAAGTTTTAATTATCATACTTGGTTGATGTGTAGCACTAGCATTCCTCATTGGATATGTTCTCCTTTGTTTTGAAGCGGCCCTAAGGCTAAAGGTTAAGAGAAACAATTATTTTACATAATTTTTCTATACTCATATCTGACTCTTAAAATCAAATGAAAACACATCTCAAAGACAGGTAGTTATTTAGAGCAATCTCACAAAAGACAAGGGTATCAATTGCGCAAAAAAAAAAAAAAAAATGCTACACTTACTCCAATTTCTTTAAACAATTTTTCCACATCTATAGGTGGTTTTTAAAACTACCATTGGATCGAAATTCAATAAAGATCCATTGCATATCCAATTGTGGTTTTAACAGCTACCTATGAGTGTGAGAAAATTATGCAAAGAAGTGGGAGTAATGTAGCATTATTAAAAAAGTAATTTGGCTAAATTTGTATTAATTGGTTCCAGTTGGTAGTGTGCTAAATGTGGACGGTGTGGCTCATTTTTTGGGTTGTAGAGTTTCGTATTTTCCCTTGAAATACTTGGGCCTCCCTTAATTAATTAGGTGCTTCCTTTAAGGCAAAATTTTCACAAGTTCGAGAGTAAAACCAGAGAGATAATTAATTGGTTAAAAATAGTGATCAGACTAATTAATTATGATTCATAATTAACAACAAAAATACAAACAAATTTTAGAAAACATTCAACGTACAATGTATAAAAGAATATATGACAATAACATAAACACACGATCGAATAATTGAGTACTCAATTATTCGATTGGGAGAAACAAAAGAACAAAATAGTGTTGAACACTTGAACGGCATTCTTAAAGGTTGGGGGCAAGACCAGCTTTAGGATGTTGAATGGTGGCAATGTCGGTCTTGAAGGACAAAGCCAACACATTGTCGTCAATGCTAGTGTTGAACAAAGTGTTGGGAAGTGAAACAAGTCCAGCATTTGCACTTCCAAAAGCTGCAACTGCTATCGCTGGTGTCATACCAGCATTGTATTGGAAGTGTACGAGTCCCTTTGGAAAAATAAACATATCACCCGTTTGTAGTGTCTGAGTAAACAGTTTGTTGGTCGTATCAATGAACCCCACTTGAAGGGAACCAGCGATAAGGAAAAGGAGCCCAGTAGCGCGAACACGGGTGTGGGGCGGGCTAATAGAGCCGGCCGGAAATTCGAGGACATCTATAGAAATACTCTGCCCATTGAGAGCCGGGAATTCAGTCATGCTTGCTTTCGAAACCTTAAAAGTTGTGGGAGGGCCTGCTCCAATAAGGGAACGCATGCAAGTAAATGTGAAGAAATTTTCATCAACTGTGACATTTGGTGGGGCTATAAAGTCAAAGAGAATGTCTGGATCTCCGGCTGTTGCCATGCGGATCATGATGGCAAATGAAGAAATCAATAGTGAGAAGAGTAGTTTCATGGAGAAAGTTTTAGAGGCCATGAAAGGGAAGTTGGGTATAAGAAGATAAGGGATTTTAGTGATTATTAAATGTGGTTGCCGGAATGAGATGCTTAGGCTTATAAGAAGAGCTCTATTTATAGGGTGTTATTAAATATTAGGAGTTTTGTTTTTTTTTTTTTTTGAAAAAAATATTAGGAGTTTATATATGCTTGTGCTCCTGCAGGCAACTAGAGATGAAAACTACAAAGTCCTTCTTTTTTCTCACTACAATCGATCCCATTGGCCCATATGCGAGTCTGTAACGGATATACTCTTCAAAAAGCTTTCATGCACCGCCTTGAATGGACCCTTTCAATATCTGTCTTCGACAGCATTGGAAAATTGGATATTACTGTCATAGCTCCTACAAAGCAAAATTAATATTAATAAAGCAAATATTCCTAAGAGGTAGCTCAATAAGTTAGGACCATGCCTAATGAAGTGGAGGTCACTAGTTCGAATCTCCCTCCCTCTTATGCGGATATGTCAAAAAAAAATATATTAATAAGGCAAGACATTCTGAAATTACTGTAAATGTTTCATGCAACCATCAATATACAATTTAATCGTTTTTCACGAACGGGGCAATAATATTAATGCAATGCTTTTCCAAGTTTTAGTTATCATACTCCGTTTATATTGGAGTGATCGAGAACCTAATTTTTTTTTTTTTTTTTTTTTTTTTTTTTTTTAAAAAAAGGCTCAATTGATTAGATCACGAAGAAATATATATTGATCACTCAACAGCTATCTCATTTTTTTCAGCAGTCCAAATGCTTTTGTCCCGATTTCGCATATACCCGAAGGATCGAGAACAAGAAAAGGAACAAGCTTTGCCAACATCGGCTCCCAGCTGGGATTACTTTATGAATTTTTTTTTTGGTAAGAAAGACAAGAAAAAAAAAATTAAATATATATTTTTGGTGGAAATAGAATAAGCATAGCTAAGCTTGTAGGCATTAGGTAGATTAAAAAAAAGGTTAAAAAATTCTATAATTAAAAGCTTTAAATTCGAAACTGTGGTTTTTTGTTTGAACAAGAAGGAATCTCTCTACGTGTTATAGTGAGATTGGTGCGAGGAAAATAGATCAACAGTGATCATGTTCAAGCATGCATGACAGGTGTCATATTGGAATGAAAATGGTGAAGATCAACCAACACGCAATCTTCAATATTAAGGAACATCATCCTCTCCGGTTCAAATAAAATATTTAATTAGTTATACTTAAGAGCATCTCCAACTGTCATTGTAAGTTAGTTTTTTAGTTAAATTTAACTATTATGTCATATTTTCTTGCTCCAACAGTCATTGTAAAATAGCATTTTTCCTTAAAATTGTTACAGTAAACTTTAATATTTATAAATTATTGTAGCCAACTTGTAAGAAATATTTTATTATATTTTCTCTTTCTATTTTTTTAATATTTTCTCTCACCTTCTTTCTTTTATGAGGAAGACAAGGAAATGATAAAAAAATTAATAAAAAAATACTGAAAAATAATATTTAATTACAGTAGATAGTTAAAATAAGGATCAGGATCCCCGACAATCTCCCCAAAATTGCCCATCAGCTTTTTCTCAAATCCTGGCCATTCAATGTTATCCAACAACCACAATTTTGCCACGTGTCCCAACTAAAAATAAATAATAAAATATTATTTATTTTAAAATAAAATATTAAAATATTAAAATTAAAAATTAAAAACACTGGGGTGGCCTAGGGGGTGGTTCGGCCACCTCCCATGGCCAAAACCCAAAAATTAAATTTTAATATTTTATTTTATATATTTATTTTTAAAATAAATAATATTTTATTATTTATTTTTAGTTGGGACACATGGCGAAATTGTGGCTGTTAGATAATATTGAATGGCTAGGATTTGAGAAAAAGCTGATGGGCAATTTTGGGGAGATTGTCGGGGATCCTGATCCTTAAAATAGATGTTCTGTTGGAGTATGCAGTGAAAAACTAGTAGCTAAAATGAAAAAAAGTTGTATTTTGAGTAGTTAAAATGAAAATTCTTGCTAGAAATGCTCTAAGGGGTATTTTTATCTTTTCACTTTTTGATGAGACAAAAATACCCATCCATTATAACTAACAGGAGATGCTCTAAGGGGTATTTTTGTCTTTTCACTTTTTGAGGGGACAAAAATACTCATGCATTATAACTAACTGGACATTTCTCATACCGGAGATGATCTAATTCCAATATTAGGCAAGTGTGGGTTAGGTGAGATATGTGTAATTAATGTAACGAACACAATTTTTTATTTTTTTATTTTTTATAATTGAATGAGGAATGGCTAACACAATCTTCTTTGAACAAGGCTTTATCTTGTTCGTACGAGATGAAAAAATTTCGCGTAAAAAAGGGAGTTTATAACATATATACGAATTGAAGGATTTTTTTTTTATTTTTTTTTTTGGTGTGTGTTTTGGAACGTTAATTAGTTTGTGGTTTTAAATTAAAAATTAATGTAGTTGTTCGTGTTGTGGAGGTTGGAGATTCATAGTAGTATAGCTATGGTTGGTTGAGTTGATTGTATCGAGGTTGTGTTGTTTTTATTTTTTAAAGTTGGGAGAAAAATAAATAAAATGGACGTTTATGGTTTTGAGGAAATTAAAGGAGGAATTTTTGGTAGTGTTAATGATATGGATGGGGTTTACTTCGGTTGGATAGGTGTTGTATGGATGAAGAAAAAACATCTAGGATTTAGGTCTTGTCTAGGGTCTAAGTGAAGTTTTAGAGGTTTTAATAGAGTAAATCTTAACTAATAGGCCAAAAGTTGGCTAGGGATTAAGTAAAGGAAGCGATTGTAACTTGTAAGTAATTTTCCTCACCAACAGGTATAAATAAGATTTTACAATCAATGTTTTATCAAGCATATGCAAGTAATTAATAAAAAAGTGGGCATTAATTAATATTTTATTTATGATATAAGCCCGCACTTTTACGTAAATTTTGTATCATAATGCATGTTCACGATGTATATCATATAAGAGAGTTTAACTTTGGTCTGGATAATCCTTAAAACCCTAGTTTTAGGGCCTCCAATCCTTAACTGACACAAACAAAAATTCAAAAAATGCACAAAAGTAACATGCACCACACCACATTAGATTTGAGCTCAAATGAGAGAGAGTTTCAGAGAACCTTGTGGTTGGGTGGCCAGACCTAGCCACCTAGTCACATTCTCAGGCAATTCTCCGGTGCTTCTCCGGGTGGCCAAACCCAGTCACCTTCTCCGACGATTCTCCGGCGCCGTGAGCCACCTTTTCAGGCCTTTAGGGTGATAAAATCCCTAAAAGGTTAATTTTTCACCTCTAGGTTTTAGTTTTAAATCCAAAAAGGGATTTTGAGGCATTAGAAACAGGTTTTGAGGCATTAGAAACGGTTTTTGAAGCGTTAAAAACGGATTTTGGGGCATGAAAAACGAGTTTTAAGGCGAGTTTCGGTGGGTTTTGAGGCGGGTCACTGCTGGCGAGACCCAGGCTAGACCCATGGCGTTGGTCTGGTTGTAGGTCTGCTGGGTCTAGCTACCAAGGGTCTTTTTAGTCTTTTTATTACTTTGATTTGCTGTGCTTGTTCTCATTTTGGTTTTTTGCACTTTTCTTGAAATGATGATGTGTCGCATACTAATTGAGTGCTGTAAAATAGGTGATTTGCAGAAGTTCCGGACCGTAGGGGCTCTCCATATAATATTATAAGATACAACCTTTTAATATTATACAGTAACTTGGGTTTCATTGTATCTTTGGAACTGTCTCGTCTAATTCTCATATTATTTAACAGAGGAGATCGACGAAATACATTCTAAAGAAATCATGGTTGTGATTAAGTCTTGAAATCCTTAATTTGAAATTCAGTCTTTATATATATATATTCTCTTTTTTCAGTTTATATTTTCCAACACTTGGTGTATAATTATATATGTTGGTCTTGTTGAAGGATTGGCTCTCAAAGCACATCCTTCTCTCTTAAAAGCCTTCGAGTCCAAGGTTGATCAACAGAAACACATTCAACAATCACTACAAAAAAATATGAGTTTTTTGACGTGGCAAACAGTAACTTATGTTTGCCACGTCAAAAACTTTTGACGTGTCTAAGTAAGCACGTCAAAAAAATTTTTGTTGACGTGTCTTTTTTTACACGTCAAAAGTTTTTTGACGTGTGAAATTCACACGTCAAAAGTTTTTGACGTGTGGAATCGACACGTCAAAAGTTTTTGACGTGTCAACTTGACACGTCAAAAAGTTTTGACGTGTAAATTTCACACGTCAAAGTTTTTGACGTGTCAATTCCACACGTCAAAAAACTTTTTTTAATAAAAA
>NC_081550.1:4734257-4740762 GCF_901000735.1 Corylus avellana
TAGAGTAAATCTTAACTAATAGGCCAAAAGTTGGCTAGGGATTAAGTAAAGGAAGCGATTGTAACTTGTAAGTAATTTTCCTCACCAACAGGTATAAATAAGATTTTACAATCAATGTTTTATCAAGCATATGCAAGTAATTAATAAAAAAGTGGGCATTAATTAATATTTTATTTATGATATAAGCCCGCACTTTTACGTAAATTTTGTATCATAATGCATGTTCACGATGTATATCATATAAGAGAGTTTAACTTTGGTCTGGATAATCCTTAAAACCCTAGTTTTAGGGCCTCCAATCCTTAACTGACACAAACAAAAATTCAAAAAATGCACAAAAGTAACATGCACCACACCACATTAGATTTGAGCTCAAATGAGAGAGAGTTTCAGAGAACCTTGTGGTTGGGTGGCCAGACCTAGCCACCTAGTCACATTCTCAGGCAATTCTCCGGTGCTTCTCCGGGTGGCCAAACCCAGTCACCTTCTCCGACGATTCTCCGGCGCCGTGAGCCACCTTTTCAGGCCTTTAGGGTGATAAAATCCCTAAAAGGTTAATTTTTCACCTCTAGGTTTTAGTTTTAAATCCAAAAAGGGATTTTGAGGCATTAGAAACAGGTTTTGAGGCATTAGAAACGGTTTTTGAAGCGTTAAAAACGGATTTTGGGGCATGAAAAACGAGTTTTAAGGCGAGTTTCGGTGGGTTTTGAGGCGGGTCACTGCTGGCGAGACCCAGGCTAGACCCATGGCGTTGGTCTTGTAGGTCTGCTGGGTCTAGCTACCAAGGGTCTTTTTAGTCTTTTTATTACTTTGATTTGCTGTGCTTGTTCTCATTTTGGTTTTTTGCACTTTTCTTGAAATGATGATGTGTCGCATACTAATTGAGTGCTGTAAAATAGGTGATTTGCAGAAGTTCCGGACCGTAGGGGCTCTCCATATAATATTATAAGATACAACCTTTTAATATTATACAGTAACTTGGGTTTCATTGTATCTTTGGAACTGTCTCGTCTAATTCTCATATTATTTAACAGAGGAGATCGACGAAATACATTCTAAAGAAATCATGGTTGTGATTAAGTCTTGAAATCCTTAATTTGAAATTCAGTCTTTATATATATATATTCTCTTTTTTCAGTTTATATTTTCCAACACTTGGTGTATAATTATATATGTTGGTCTTGTTGAAGGATTGGCTCTCAAAGCACATCCTTCTCTCTTAAAAGCCTTCGAGTCCAAGGTTGATCAACAGAAACACATTCAACAATGTAGAAAATTAATAACAGAAACAAACGAGCACATTCCTGACAAAAGTGGTGAAACACGCACACTTCTAAACAAGAAAGGGTATATAATTATTCGACAGGAAGAAACATAAGCCCAAAATAGTGTTGAACGCTATCCTTAAGGCTTGGTAACAAGACCAGCTTTAAGATGTTGAATGCTGGCAACGTCGGTCTTGAAGGACAAAGCCAAGACATTGTCGGCAATGCTAGTGTTGAACAAAGTGTTGGGAATCGAAACAAGTCCAGCATTTGCACTTCCGAAAGCCGAAACTGCTACCGCAGATGCATTCGCGGCAGCGTTGTATTGAAAGCGCACAAGACCCTTTGGAAACACAAACAAATCACCTGTTTGTAGTGTCTGATTAAACAACTTGTTGGTCGTGTCAAGGAACCCCACTTGAAGGGTAGCATCAATAAGGAAAAGAAGCTCAGCGGAGCGGGGATGGGTGTGGGGTGGGTTGTGGTGCCAGCTGGGAATTCAAGGACAGCAATGGAAACACTCTGACCTCCAAGAGCTGGAAATTCAATAAAACTTGCTTTCGATAGCTTAAAGGTTGTGGGAGGGCTTGCTCCTATAAGTGAACGCAAGCCAGTAAATGTGAAGAAATTTGCGTCGGGTGTGAAATTTGGAGGGTGTATATAATCGACGAGGATGTCTGAATCTCCGGATGTTGTTTTCCTGATGGCAAATGAGAAAATTAGTACTAGTGAGAAGAATTTCATGGCGGCGAAAGTTTTCGAGGCCATGGAAGAGAATTTGAGGTGGTATATATGGGATTTTAGAGATTGTTTATTTGGTGGAATGAGGGGTGGTTAGGCTTATAAGAAAGGCTCTATTTATAGGGTGTTGTCCATATAGAATTAAAGGAAAGACAATCGTGGGTGTGCAAATTACATAGTCAATCTTCTTGTGGATTCATTTGGGTGGTACAAGACACCAAGAAAGTACCAAGTTTTGCTTAATAATTAAGCTATTTTTTGTGATGATTTCATCACACAATTAGTGTAACGAGGTTATTGGTGCTATTTGTATTTTAGTCTCTTATCATGGACCTGCAGTCTTGTTAATTTGAATTAACATTTGGGGGTGTTGGCGTTGCTATAGTCGTTTTCCAGTGTATGACTTTTTTCTCTTTGTTTTTTTTTTTGTTTTTGTTTTTTTTTTTTTTTGTTGATGATTCTCGGAAAATGGTCAATCTGGCATAGAAAGGGAATAAACTCAATTGAGAACACAGGCCTGCATCTTGGAGGAACATTGGGCTAAATACTCTTTTGGGGTCTTCTTATTGGAATTATATATATATATATATATATGGACGGCTTCCTATTACACTCCAATTAAGGCTTTGTTTGGCAAAACTTTTTTCCATAGACGTACACTTTAGTTGATGTAGATTGATGTGGAAAAAAAGTAAGAATATTTGATATAAAAAAAGTGAAAAAGTGATATGAAAAAGTAAAAAAATTTTGTTTTAGTAGTAATTTTTTTTATTTGAATAATAATAAAAACTGAATGATGTGATATAAAAAGTGAAAAAAGTTAGACTGTTTTGATATTAATTTTTTTGAAAAATGGTGATAAATAGTAACAAAGGAAAAGGAAAGGCTTTACCAAACAAAGCCTAGAGTTTAACTCCAACTTACTTCCTGCCAACACTTGCAACAAATTAGTTTTTTAACTTTTTTTCTTTCTGTTTTTGGGTAATATGAAAATTTGATTGCTTCTAGTGGCGGATACAAGTGGGGGCGGGCAGGCCCTGGAAAAGTCCTGAAAAAAAAAAAAAAAAAAAAAATTATGCCCATATAATTTTTGAGATTTTTAAGCCTTAGTCGTTATTATTTCTCCTTCAACTCCTACTCTTCTTCCTTATTCTTCTATGGGATGGAGCAATCCCCAATGATCTTAGTTGCTTATATATATCTCCACTTCATTCGTTGAACCTTTATATGTGGGAACAAATTTACGAGAATACCGGATAGTGTCGGTCAACTTTCTCATCTTTATGAACTTTTCTTGGATGATTGTAGTTGGCTTCAACTATTGCTGAAGCTTCCATTGGGATTCAAATACTTGGGTGTAAAACATTGTCCATCACTGGAGGAACAAAATCATCTCCAGTCCATTATGGACTGGAAAATATTCAGTTTATAGTTATGATTTTTTTTTTTTCAGAAATCCAATGTCCAAAAATGAAACACATATCCCACTAATTAAAATAATAATAAAATATTATTTTAAATTAAAAAAAAAATTAATAAAAAATAAGCAGTGGGCGGGAGTGGCTGGCCGTTCCCCATAGTAGTGGCTTTGAACCACCCTTACCGAAATGGCCGTAAGACCGTGAAACCTCCCCTGGTGGGTCAAACCACTCTTTAGGCCATGGTGGTTCGCCACCGGGCCTACTAATAGTGGGTTCGCCACCCCTTAACTGAAACAGGGTGGTCAAGCCACCATAGGGGTGGTGTGCCATCCCACTTCTTTTTTCTTATTTTTTATTAATTTTTTTTTAAATTTAAAATAATATTTTATTATTATTTTTATTAATGGGATATGTGTCCTATTTGTGGTCATAAGATTTCTGAAAAGAAATTCTAGCCATAAACTAAATATTTTCCTGTACATAATGGACTGGAGATGATCTTGTTCTATCACTGGAGATGTTTTATAACCAAATGGAGATGTGGCCTTCAAACGAAAAATTAAGGAGCATTGATTGCTCTTTTGTGGCCGCTTATATTGATTATGATGGCAAACCCTTCAAGATCCTCCATATGCATCCACGAGGCCCTTTATGGATTAACAGCAATGTGAGTCTCTTACTCTCCTTCTTCAACACACATGTATGATGTATAGTACTTTTGGCTGATTTAACATCTTTCTCTTTTACAGAGTCAAAGTTTCTTTTCATAGTACTATCGTAGCATGTGGCCCTGCGCTTGTGGGATATGGAATCCCAGAGTGGTTCAACCATAAAAGCAGGAATTCGTTTGGAAGAATTCAAATGCATACAGATTTGGGCTCAGATGAGTGGAAGGGTTATGCTCTTTTTATTGTTTATCAAGTTCACGAGCCTGACAGTTACCCAAAAAAGAGAAGAAAACTAAAAGTTAATGAGAATGGGAATTCGAATTCTACAACATTTGATGGCGGCAATCCTAATTTTCCCTACTTTGTTTGTCAATTTCAAGACAATGAAGTTGATATTGGAAAACCCTTAGTCCTTTGTGTCCCTGGAGCCCCTTGTGTTGGGCCAAATGGATTTTGGGTGTATATACCGAGTGGTTCCGGAGAAGAGCGATGAATAGTTTGGGTGGATGGGGCAACCTTGAGGCTTCAATTACAACAGGCAGCCTGAATGTTGAGCTAAAGAAGTGTGGGGCGCGTTTAGTACGTGATAAGCATGATGCATTTGAGTTCTACAAAATTCTGAACACCATTTCTCCACGTGATTTGGATTTAGAAAGTTACGAGAATCTTTGTTTTCATTTGGACGATGGTAGGCTTGGTCTCATGGTGGATGGCCCTATTAAAGGAAATCTAATGTTGTAGCATGTGGGTCAATTGGGTCGCTTGCATGTTGGTCGAATCAATGCAATCCAATGACGAGGTATAATTTCATCAATTGAGGATGAATCAGCGAACAATAGCGTAGATAGACCATCAGTGCAATAGGATTAATGCAAGCTCTACAGCTGAGAAAGAAAACAACGATGCTCTCTTTCTCACCCTTCCTCGTTTGCATGCCTGAATCACCTGCCTGTCACCCTGACACCCATGCCAACATCATCCTCTGCTCTCGCGTCACCACCAAAAGAAACTTTGGTGGCAATATTTGGTTTCATTACATTTTCCAGGTAATTTGGTTGCTTGTCACCTCTAGAAAGTTCTAGCAAAAGTAGAATAATGAAGAAGCCATATATGATTTTGATAAATTTGCATTATCATAATATTGGTTGTTTGTGCCAGAGATGTTTACATTGGCATCTTCGGTGTTTGTAGTGGGTGTCATCATATATGCTTATAGGACCACTAAGTCTCCACACAGACAGGCTACTCTTTCCCACTTCTATTTTCATGCCATTTTTGGTTTAATTTCTCATCCATTGTTTTTGTTTTGGAGCCAATTTGGATTGGGCACTATGCCCCTGCACTAGTGTACTGGTGGATGACCCAGAAGTGGTTCCCTTATTGTTCTATCTTGCAAAGACACCCTATTCTTTTTAACAAACGTGATGTAGAAACCATCCAGAAAATGTCACAAGTGCCAATGCCTGATGAGGTAAAGCTTCCCCTTTACTTGTTTAGTGACGGTTTATGGCCAGTTATGACAAAATCAGGTGTTTTTGTGTATACAGCATAAGGCAAGACAACAAGGGGTCTACGAATCCCTGCATAGAGACATAATAGTGCATTTTGGGAACTGGGAATTCGACCCAATGGAGCTTAAAAATCCATACCCTAACAATTAGGCCTCTGTTCATCTCTGGCATGGACATGAAGATAACTTGTGCCGTTTGAAATGCAGCGATATTTGGTGAAGAAGCTCCCCTGGATCAGGTATCATGAGGTTCCTGATGGAGGGCATCTAATGATTCACGAGAGTGGTTTGTGTGAGGCTATGTTCGGAGAACTCTTGCTTGGAGTAGAACCCTCTCTCATATAAGCCTGCTATAAAGAAATATGCTTGTATTGGTATAATGCCCATATGATATGGCCAATAAAATTCAAGTAAAATGATTTGTTTGTTTATTTATTTTAGCTTAATAATTTTATGTCATATATTCAACCTTTTGTAAAAAAGTTACTTTCATCGACATTAGGAAACACAACTCCAAGAAAAGGGTTAGTAACACCTAAAAAAAAAGAAAAAAAGAAGGGCATTTCTTTTTATTTAACAAATCATTAGGAGTCCTGTAACATGGGTTTGTTCTTTAAAAAAGAATGGGCAGTTCCTTTAATCCCAAGTCTATTTTTAAGTTTGCATTGGATACCCTGTTCAGAATTGGGTGGAATAACGAGCACAATAACTTGGCTCACAAAGATGAGGGGGAGTACTTGAGCACTCTTAGAATCAATGAGTTTTTCAATATCTCGGAAGATAAAGAGCTTTTTTAATAATTATTTTCAATTTGGCCCAAAAAAAAAAAAAAAAAAAAAACCCTATTTTTTCAATATGTAACAATAGTAATTAATGAAGACCTTTTGGTTTTTTAAATTC
>NC_081550.1:4740862-4745147 GCF_901000735.1 Corylus avellana
AAGCTGTTTGCAACGTCCTAGATGCAACTCTTTAAGCCATGTTAGACATCCAATGGACGGGTGGACCTTGGACAAATTTGTACAACCATCAAGCTCTAGTTTCTCAAGATTTGGGACTCCGCTCAAATCTGGTGTCTCGATCAAGTTTTCAGAATCCCTTAGGTCAATGTGTTTCAATTTTTTAAAACTCTGTTATAGACCATTAAATAGTTAGATAAAATGAGTAAGAGTGAAAGGACTAAGAAGAACAAGAATAAATTAAATATGCATAAGCCAAAATCTTACCTTCTTTCCAATCCACAATTTCTCGATGCAGCTGCCAGGCATTTTGAGCACAACAAGATTGTCGAATTGGAAATTTTCCAGCAAGGATTTGAAAGGATATCCCCAAAATTCTATGATGCATAACTCATTGCACATGAAATTCGAAGGATTTCCATGCCATTCCAGATTAGTGTTGTGTAAATCTATGTCGCTAATCTCAAGCATTTTCAAATTTTTCATCTTTGAGAAGGCTTCAACATCTATTCGCTCTTTTTTCTGTAAAGGCAATTTTAGGACAATGCCTCTAACCACATCAGTTCCCTAATAACCAACAAAAATTAAATTAGTAAGTATGATGAAAATATTTGACAAATACTTAGAAGAATCAGTATCAAAAATGTACTTCTCTATGTTTGTGTCAAGACTAACCACTTACACTATCATTTTTCAATACTCTAATGACATCCTCTTCACGCCACAATCTACTGGGTAATTTGCCAAGCTTCGCAGACTCATCATGAACTATTTTTTGACCCAATTTTTGTAACAAATCATGCATCCCCAATCTTCCGCTCTCTGAGATGGTTATAAGAGATTTCTCCACAAGAACATCCAAATTGATGTTCGGATAGCAACCCAAAGCTTCTAGTTTGTATATGACTTCTTTTTTGAATTCTCCATTGAAGAAACATGCAATATCTAAAAACAAATTTTGCTGCGAATTCTCTAATTCATGATAACTTATTTTTAGTCTATCCAAAATTTCTGCATTGGGATTTTCTCTTAGTAAATCCCTGACACTCTCCAATTTTTTCAATTCTCTACCACGCGATAATTTACCAAAAACATTAATAGCTAAAGGAAGGCCATTAGCGTAATTCACAATTTCCTCAGACAATTGCTCAAATTTTTTTTCAGGATGGGGTTTCTTGAAGGCTTTCAAACTAAAGAGTTTTAAAGCTTCAGCATGATTCAGCACCTTAACCTCATAGATCTTATCCACATATTCGCTCAGCAAATGTTGATCCCTGCTTGTTATAATGATTCTACTCCCTTGACCAAACCAATCATGTCTCTTTGCTAATGCTTCTAGTTTTTCTCCATCCACATCGTCAAGAATAATAAAAATCTTTTGAGTACGTAGTCTGCTCCTTATCTCTTTGCTTGGATTGCAAATATCTATTTCTCTTTCCTTTAGGATATGAGAAATAAGATGTTTTTGTAGATCAACTAGACTAAGAGATCTAGTTTCTTCAATAAAGCAACTAGCATCAAATTTATGAGAAACTTCTTCATAAATGGCTTTTGACAGAGTTGTTTTGCCAATTCCTCCCATCCCCCAAATCCCTAAAAAGCGAACTTCATCCAATTCTATTCTAAGTAAGGCCATAATTTCCTCCACACGGGGTTTTATTCCAACAAATTCCTCGGAAACAAATGAGAAGTTAGAAGTTCTCAATCCATCAGATATACTATTACAAATTTCTTTGATAACGTTTGATTCGTACCTGTAAGAAAGATAGATCAGCTATAGCCATAGAGAGAAAAAAACTCAGAATAAGTTACAATGTTAGGCTGCATTCATCAGAGAAACGAAAATTATTAATTTATGATGTAGCACCATAATTAAGGTTTGATTTGCTCTGTTCATCATGCGGTCTAATAAAAAACCATGTTTTATCACCTGACTATAAAACTTCAATGGTTTGAGAGTGTGCCTAATATACTAGGTCCTTTAATTATTAGTATGCTTCTTGCATTCCCTTTTTCATAGTCATTTTTTTTTTCTTTAATCTTCACAATTATAAGATAAAGATATCACAAATAGACCAATTAAATATATTTACTACATAATGCTCTGCTTCTGTTAATTGAAGCAATTCTGCACGAAATTTAAATTTGTGAGCTAAAATGAACAAAGACTTGGTGTAATGGTCATGGTTGTGGATGGTTAATTAGAAATGGCAATAGCATTTTAATCCAATATTATTTATGGATTTCAACTCCCCCCAATATTGTTTATTCATAAGATGTACGTAATTTGAACATGTTATATGTGATTTTTAATTCTTTTTGTGATAAATTTCTTTATTATGTTAATTTTAGCCTCATCACATTGTTAGAATATAATATTTTTCGTATATTTCATATTTGGTTGATATTGAAATATTCTTTATTTAAGGGTGTATTCTAATCAAATATTGGAATTGTAATAAAAAATCAAAAATCTAAATCATTTTTATTTTTTTAACTTCTTCATATCATCGTTGCTTGTGGTACTTTTCTATGGTGTAGGCAAAAATTAAAAATTTCCCGATGTCCAAACAAACTGAAAGTTGGTGTCATTCTGTTGGAGTAGGAAATTAAATAAAATTTCGCATGTTAATCCATGGGAGAGTCCGCCAAATTTTAGTGTAGTAAATCATGATGAAGATACAAATTTAGAACAAAATTTGATTATTTTGCAGAAATTTTCAACTTATTCATGTTCACGCTGAAAGAAGAAAAGATTTTAATGTTACCTATCGCTATCATTACGTAGATGCCATCCGGACATGTTGCTCACTTCTCTCAAAGCAGCTCTCCACTTTGACATCATCTGAATGTCAACCTTGGGATCTTTTTCATGCCCATCAAAAGCTTCTGCAAAAGTTCCCCTCACTTTTCGTATGTCAGATGGATTCACATGGTAGAAAATAGGAAAAACTCTAAGCCCCGGGCATTTGACCATCTCGGCAAGTTCATCGAGACACCATTTAGAGAATGCGTAGTTTTTAGAGATAACGGCGATCCCACACTTGGATTGTTGTATTGCTTTTGGAAGCTCATCAGAAAGATATTTTCCTCGCTCGAGCTTCTCAACGTCTCTAAACACGAAAAGGCCTTTCCGTTGTAAAGCATCATGGAGATGGTCGGTAAAACGATAGCGAGTGTCATCCCCGTAGAAACTGAGGAAAACATCATATCTCTGTGGAGATGTTGAAGAAGAAGACGAAGAGACTATGTCAGTACTCGTGGACGCCATCGAAGAAGACGAAGAGACTATGTCAGTACTCGTGGACGCCATCGAAGAGACACAAGCTGGTCTTCTCTTTTTTAGCAAAACATCCTTATCTCTGTGGAGATGTTGAAAGAAGACGAAGAGACTATGTCAGTACTCGTGGACGCCATCGAAGAGACACAAGCTGGTCTTCTCTTTTTTAGCAAGTAGATCATGATGCCAATAACCAAAATACACACCAAATTCAAGCAAATCATCATTGTTAAAAGCAATGCCATAATTTGCAGATTTTGAGAATAGGCTGGATCAGTTTCTGTAACAAGGTTCTGGCCCTGGCCGGTATTGTTTATATTGAGAAGGCTTTCCGCGTTGTAAAAAGCGGTCAGCATATATAAATATAATTAAGGAAACTTGCAGGTTACTCACCATTAATGCTCCCTCTCTTGTCCACGAAAGTAGAAGGAAATGTCGTGTAAATTTAGTTGGATTCGGGGTCCACCAATTAAGGTAATTATTTTGCCGTACTTGGAAGTTTCATGGAAATTACAAGTGCTTTATCTTAGCTTGGCTACCATCCTTGTTTGTTAAATCAAACCCCATCCCTTCACATTCTCTCACATTTCATCGTACTATTCATTTTTTTTTTTTTTTAATATCAAATTATACACTTTTTATATCATATTATTTATCTTTTATTATTATTTAAATAAAAAAATTACTACAAAATAAATTTTTTTACTTTTCAATACCATTATTTCATTTTCTCATATCAATCATTATTATTATTATTATTTTTTTTTTTTACACATAAACATTGCAGTGGCGTGGGGTGTTGTTTAACAAACACCCCCATGCTTTACTTATATTTCAGTTACTATATATAATTATTATTAATATATTTTATTTAAAGTAGGATGTCACAATATTGTTTTATGTGATTGTGATGATCTTCAGTCTCATGTTAGGCTCATAGTTAGATCTTGTGTAATTACTCAAATAAACCTTTTTTTTTTTTTTTTT
>NC_081550.1:4745247-4752080 GCF_901000735.1 Corylus avellana
GTATTTTGGTTATTGGCATCATGATCTACTTGCTAAAAAAGAGAAGACCAGCTTGTGTCTCTTCGATGGCGTCCACGAGTACTGACATAGTCTCTTCGTCTTCTTCGATGGCGTCCACGAGTACTGACATAGTCTCTTCGTCTTCTTCTTCAACATCTCCACAGAGATATGATGTTTTCCTCAGTTTCTACGGGGATGACACTCGCTATCGTTTTACCGACCATCTCCATGATGCTTTACAACGGAAAGGCCTTTTCGTGTTTAGAGACGTTGAGAAGCTCGAGCGAGGAAAATATCTTTCTGATGAGCTTCCAAAAGCAATACAACAATCCAAGTGTGGGATCGCCGTTATCTCTAAAAACTACGCATTCTCTAAATGGTGTCTCGATGAACTTGCCGAGATGGTCAAATGCCCGGGGCTTAGAGTTTTTCCTATTTTCTACCATGTGAATCCATCTGACATACGAAAAGTGAGGGGAACTTTTGCAGAAGCTTTTGATGGGCATGAAAAAGATCCCAAGGTTGACATTCAGATGATGTCAAAGTGGAGAGCTGCTTTGAGAGAAGTGAGCAACATGTCCGGATGGCATCTACGTAATGATAGCGATAGGTAACATTAAAATCTTTTCTTCTTTCAGCGTGAACATGAATAAGTTGAAAATTTCTGCAAAATAATCAAATTTTGTTCTAAATTTGTATCTTCATCATGATTTACTACACTAAAATTTGGCGGACTCTCCCATGGATTAACATGCGAAATTTTATTTAATTTCCTACTCCAACAGAATGACACCAACTTTCAGTTTGTTTGGACATCGGGAAATTTTTAATTTTTGCCTACACCATAGAAAAGTACCACAAGCAACGATGATATGAAGAAGTTAAAAAAATAAAAATGATTTAGATTTTTGATTTTTTATTACAATTCCAATATTTGATTAGAATACACCCTTAAATAAAGAATATTTCAATATCAACCAAATATGAAATATACGAAAAATATTATATTCTAACAATGTGATGAGGCTAAAATTAACATAATAAAGAAATTTATCACAAAAAGAATTAAAAATCACATATAACATGTTCAAATTACGTACATCTTATGAATAAACAATATTGGGGGGAGTTGAAATCCATAAATAATATTGGATTAAAATGCTATTGCCATTTCTAATTAACCATCCACAACCATGACCATTACACCAAGTCTTTGTTCATTTTAGCTCACAAATTTAAATTTCGTGCAGAATTGCTTCAATTAACAGAAGCAGAGCATTATGTAGTAAATATATTTAATTGGTCTATTTGTGATATCTTTATCTTATAATTGTGAAGATTAAAGAAAAAAAAAATGACTATGAAAAAGGGAATGCAAGAAGCATACTAATAATTAAAGGACCTAGTATATTAGGCACACTCTCAAACCATTGAAGTTTTATAGTCAGGTGATAAAACATGGTTTTTTATTAGACCGCATGATGAACAGAGCAAATCAAACCTTAATTATGGTGCTATATCATAAATTAAGAATTTTCATTTCTCTGATGAATGCAGCCTAACATTGTAACTTATTTTGAGTTTTTTCTCTATATGGCTATAGCTGATCAATCTTTCTTACAGGTACGAATCAAACGTTATCAAAGAAATTTGTAATAGTATATCTGATGGATTGAGAACTTCTAACTTCTCATTTGTTTCCGAGGAATTTGTTGGAATAAAACCCCGTGTGGAGGAAATTATGGCCTTACTTAGTATAGAATTGGATGAAGTTCGCTTTTTAGGGATTTGGGGGATGGGAGGAATTGGCAAAACAACTCTGTCAAAAGCCATTTATGAAGAAGTTTCTCATAAATTTGATGCTAGTTGCTTTATTGAAGAAACTAGATCTCTTAGTCTAGTTGATCTACAAAAACATCTTATTTCTCATATCCTAAAGGAAAGAGAAATAGATATTTGCAATCCAAGCAAAGAGATAAGGAGCAGACTACGTACTCAAAAGATTTTTATTATTCTTGACGATGTGGATGGAGAAAAACTAGAAGCATTAGCAAAGAGACATGATTGGTTTGGTCAAGGGAGTAGAATCATTATAACAAGCAGGGATCAACATTTGCTGAGCGAATATGTGGATAAGATCTATGAGGTTAAGGTGCTGAATCATGCTGAAGCTTTAAAACTCTTTAGTTTGAAAGCCTTCAAGAAACCCCATCCTGAAAAAAAATTTGAGCAATTGTCTGAGGAAATTGTGAATTACGCTAATGGCCTTCCTTTAGCTATTAATGTTTTTGGTAAATTATCGCGTGGTAGAGAATTGAAAAAATTGGAGAGTGTCAGGGATTTACTAAGAGAAAATCCCAATGCAGAAATTTTGGATAGACTAAAAATAAGTTATCATGAATTAGAGAATTCGCAGCAAAATTTGTTTTTAGATATTGCATGTTTCTTCAATGGAGAATTCAAAAAAGAAGTCATATACAAACTAGAAGCTTTGGGTTGCTATCCGAACATCAATTTGGATGTTCTTGTGGAGAAATCTCTTATAACCATCTCAGAGAGCGGAAGATTGGGGATGCATGATTTGTTACAAAAATTGGGTCAAAAAATAGTTCATGATGAGTCTGCGAAGCTTGGCAAATTACCCAGTAGATTGTGGCGTGAAGAGGATGTCATTAGAGTATTGAAAAATGATAGTGTAAGTGGTTAGTCTTGACACAAACATAGAGAAGTACATTTTTGATACTGATTCTTCTAAGTATTTGTCAAATATTTTCATCATACTTACTAATTTAATTTTTGTTGGTTATTAGGGAACTGATGTGGTTAGAGGCATTGTCCTAAAATTGCCTTTACAGAAAAAAGAGCGAATAGATGTTGAAGCCTTCTCAAAGATGAAAAATTTGAAAATGCTTGAGATTAGCGACATAGATTTACACAACACTAATCTGGAATGGCATGGAAATCCTTCGAATTTCATGTGCAATGAGTTATGCATCATAGAATTTTGGGGATATCCTTTCAAATCCTTGCTGGAAAATTTCCAATTCGACAATCTTGTTGTGCTCAAAATGCCTGGCAGCTGCATCGAGAAATTGTGGATTGGAAAGAAGGTAAGATTTTGGCTTATGCATATTTAATTTATTCTTGTTCTTCTTAGTCCTTTCACTCTTACTCATTTTATCTAACTATTTAATGGTCTATAACAGAGTTTTAAAAAATTGAAACACATTGACCTAAGGGATTCTGAAAACTTGATCGAGACACCAGATTTGAGCGGAGTCCCAAATCTTGAGAAACTAGAGCTTGATGGTTGTACAAATTTGTCCAAGGTCCACCCGTCCATTGGATGTCTAACATGGCTTAAAGAGTTGCATCTAGGACGTTGCAAACAGCTTAAGTGTCTTCCAGTCAAGATCTGCTTGGAAACTCTTGAAATTCTTGATCTTTCTAACTGTTCAAGACTCGACAAAATTCCCGATAGTGTGGGTAATATGACATCTTTGCGAGATCTTATTTTGGACGAGACTGCCATAAAAGAGTTATCACTATCATTTAAGATGTCGTCTCTTGAAACTCTCAGGGTATCTAATTGCTCAGGACTAAAGTCAATCACGAAGAACATGTTTTTAAGCTCTTTAAAAAAACTAAAGTTGTGTAATTGCAATCTATCAGATGGAGCAATTCCTAGTGATCTTAGTTGCTTATCGAGAATACCAGATGTGGCTCAACTTTCTCGTCTTTCTACGCTTAGCTTGGCAGATTGTACTTCGCTGCAAGTACTGCCGAAGCTTCCATTGGGATTAATACACTTGGCTGTATTAAATTGTCCGTTGCTGGAGTTGTTTTATAAGCAAATGGAAATGTGGACTTCAAATGAAAAATTAAGGAGCATTGATTGCTCTTTTCTACAAGCTTATTTTGATTTTGATGGAAAACCCTTCAATATCCTCCATCTGCATCCAGGAAGTCCTTTATGGAGTAAAGCAAGTGTGAGTCTCTTTTTTAACACGTACACTAAATTAAGTTATAACATTGTTTGTAATAGCTTGACATCTTTCTCTCTTCGGTTTTTATTTTGCAGGACAAACCGTTTGGTGCTGTAGTATGCGGCCCTGTGTTGGTGGAATCAGGAATCCCAGAGTGGTTCAACGATGATAAAAGCACTAATTGGGGCTCAGTTTTTTCGTACCTTAGGGTGGGGTATGCTCTTTTTATTATTTATGAATTTCATGGCCCTGTCCCTCTCACTCATCCAAGAAAGGTCGATGAGCATGGGAATTCGAATTCTACAACATTTGATGGCAGTGATAGTAATTTTCCCAAATTTGTTTGTCAATTTCAATTTCAAGACAATGGAGTTGATGCTACAAAACCGTTTGTCCTTTGTGCCCCTGGAGTCCCTTCTGTTGGGCCAAACAGATTTTGGGTGTATATACCAGTTCAGCGGCTCAAGTCGCCAAGTTTTTCTCGCTTTTTGGATGGACAGAGATCCCTGGAGGCTTCAATTACAACAGGCAGCCTGAATGTTAAGGTAAAGGAGTTTGGGATGCGTCTACTACGTGATGAGCATGATGCTTTAGAGTATTTCCATGTTCTGAAATGCATTTCTCCACATGCTTTGGATTTCGTTTCTCATATGGATTTCATCAGATACGCATCATCATTGTGTTCATGTCTCACTGTCATGGGCCCTATTAGTCGGCTGTGGAAGAATATTCCTACTATTGAAGAAATTCATCATCAGAATCCAATTGTGTCAGTTTCTGGTCTGCATCTTTTGAAAAAAAGCAAAAGGTATAAAATTCGACTCATAGGAAAAAGGTTAATGGGCATTAAGAGAAAACAAAAAACGTTGACGTTTCCATTCCAGAGGATTAGATTCGAACTGACAAAGAAAAGGAGAAGCAAAGCACACGAATGAAGAGCGAGGTAGTGATGGCCAAAAATGGTGGTTTTTTGGTGTTTTTATTTTGAATAAAGCGGAGAAGAAGTCTTTGGCGGTGTTCCGACACTCTTTGCCTCTTTGGTGAGTCTTTAGATGTCATTCCCCAGTTGCTTAAGCTGCTTCCTGAAATCTTGTTGCCAAAAACCTTGTCAAGCTTCTTTAAGATTTTTGCATTTAAAAAATGATTGCCAAATGCCAATCCACTTTTCTACCATTGTCATCATAGAAGAAGCAAATTTTTTCATCATAGTCCCTTATGCATTTCTTTATTCTCTATTATGTATTACTGGTGCTTTTGCTTGTGCCATATGATTCACGGTTTAGATTGTTATAAATTGTGATTTATACTGAAAGAGTATGACCTGGTGGCAGTAGATTTATTAAGGTAATTCCAGGATGTTGGTTTTCTATGGTTTGCCTTGTTGGCCAGATCTTTTATATTGTCGGCTTCTTGTTCACTGGTTCGGTGGTGTAATTAGATTAAAGTTTTTGGAAAACCAGAAAATAGGACATGTGAATAACTTAATATGGGTACATGGTGAAGTAGGTTGTACTCGTACTGTATGTATTTTTACTTTTTGTTAACCTATGGATTTAATTTGTCTTTGCTTTTGTTGGCTAGGCTTGGGACTAAGAGATATTTTGAAACCTGATTTCATAATGCCATTCATCCACACATTGCCATTTTGAACAGCGTGTAGCATCATACCTCAAGACTCCAATTTACAAGTTTTACTGCTTATAACATGCAGGTTAATGGACTCCAGAGGATATATTGGGGTTGCTGCAGGGTCCACCATTCTGCCAACAAGTAGATTCATTCACTTGTATAATAATTTGAAGCACCACCTACTGTGATTGTCATTCATGTCATATTGGTAACTCTTATAATAATTTTAATATGCAAATCAAATTCTTCATCTTCATCATGTTTGCTTGTTTATGCTATTTTCCATATCAATTCATAGGGTGCTTAATTAGCGAAGTTTTGAATTATTTCTAGGGTAGAAGGAAGCTTGTCGGTTTGAGTTATTTATTTTTGTTTAGCAAGGTGATGTTGAGAACGGTCCTTGACACCATAGGATACTTACATATTTGTAAAAAAAAGCTTTTGTTGGATCCAAACATGTGAAGGGATGGTATTGGTTTTATTTTTTGACTTCCAAAAAAAAAAAAAAAACAATAATAATAATAAGAGAAGAAAAAGGGTTTTATATTACATTTATTTAGGAGGGTGTTAGGTAATTTTAGTTTGGTTTATCCACTCAGTAACTCATAGTTATTTTGTCAATCCTCTTTTTTTACAGACAAATTTACTGTTCTGTCTTTCCTTCAAGGATTTGAGGATTCCGTTTATAGAACCCAGAGTCTTAAGGAGTCAAGGGAAGACGACAAGGATTCAAGATCTAAATCTTGTAATCAGAATGACTCTATGGAGTAGAGGAGTCCCATTAGCAGAGATTCTGATTCCACTGGTGATTTTGGAATTGTAAATAATCATATTCATTTTTACTAGCAACACTAAGACTTTAGCCCAAAAAAAAAAAAAAAACCTATAAAAAAATGACAAATAAAATAGAATAATACTGAAATTAATTAGTGTTTAAGAGGTAGGTGTAAAATTTATTAGTGTAGTAGAACAGAAATTTATTTGGCAGCGTGAAAACTAGGCATGCTTTTTTCAGCTGATGTACTAATTAAAATGCAACACCTTTATTTATTTATTTATTTTAATTAAAATAAAGAATTAGATAACTTCATTTTTATTGAGTTCTTTCATTTCTTCTTTTAATTCAATTTTTTTTTTTATTATTATTATTGTGTTTGGTTTGTTTCTAATAAATCCCTTAAGATAATGTTGATTCCTAAAAAGTTGCTCATTTTTCTT
>NC_081550.1:4752180-4755295 GCF_901000735.1 Corylus avellana
CCACTTCTTTTTTCTTATTTTTTATTAATTTTTTTTTAAATTTAAAATAATATTTTATTATTATTTTTATTAATGGGATATGTGTCCTATTTGTGGTCATAAGATTTCTGAAAAGAAATTCTAGCCATAAACTAAATATTTTCCTGTACATAATGGACTGGAGATGATCTTGTTCTATCACTGGAGATGTTTTATAACCAAATGGAGATGTGGCCTTCAAACGAAAAATTAAGGAGCATTGATTGCTCTTTTGTGGCCGCTTATATTGATTATGATGGCAAACCCTTCAAGATCCTCCATATGCATCCACGAGGCCCTTTATGGATTAACAGCAATGTGAGTCTCTTACTCTCCTTCTTCAACACACATGTATGATGTATAGTACTTTTGGCTGATTTAACATCTTTCTCTTTTACAGAGTCAAAGTTTCTTTTCATAGTACTATCGTAGCATGTGGCCCTGCGCTTGTGGGATATGGAATCCCAGAGTGGTTCAACCATAAAAGCAGGAATTCGTTTGGAAGAATTCAAATGCATACAGATTTGGGCTCAGATGAGTGGAAGGGTTATGCTCTTTTTATTGTTTATCAAGTTCACGAGCCTGACAGTTACCCAAAAAAGAGAAGAAAACTAAAAGTTAATGAGAATGGGAATTCGAATTCTACAACATTTGATGGCGGCAATCCTAATTTTCCCTACTTTGTTTGTCAATTTCAAGACAATGAAGTTGATATTGGAAAACCCTTAGTCCTTTGTGTCCCTGGAGCCCCTTGTGTTGGGCCAAATGGATTTTGGGTGTATATACCGAGTGGTTCCGGAGAAGAGCGATGAATAGTTTGGGTGGATGGGGCAACCTTGAGGCTTCAATTACAACAGGCAGCCTGAATGTTGAGCTAAAGAAGTGTGGGGCGCGTTTAGTACGTGATAAGCATGATGCATTTGAGTTCTACAAAATTCTGAACACCATTTCTCCACGTGATTTGGATTTAGAAAGTTACGAGAATCTTTGTTTTCATTTGGACGATGGTAGGCTTGGTCTCATGGTGGATGGCCCTATTAAAGGAAATCTAATGTTGTAGCATGTGGGTCAATTGGGTCGCTTGCATGTTGGTCGAATCAATGCAATCCAATGACGAGGTATAATTTCATCAATTGAGGATGAATCAGCGAACAATAGCGTAGATAGACCATCAGTGCAATAGGATTAATGCAAGCTCTACAGCTGAGAAAGAAAACAACGATGCTCTCTTTCTCACCCTTCCTCGTTTGCATGCCTGAATCACCTGCCTGTCACCCTGACACCCATGCCAACATCATCCTCTGCTCTCGCGTCACCACCAAAAGAAACTTTGGTGGCAATATTTGGTTTCATTACATTTTCCAGGTAATTTGGTTGCTTGTCACCTCTAGAAAGTTCTAGCAAAAGTAGAATAATGAAGAAGCCATATATGATTTTGATAAATTTGCATTATCATAATATTGGTTGTTTGTGCCAGAGATGTTTACATTGGCATCTTCGGTGTTTGTAGTGGGTGTCATCATATATGCTTATAGGACCACTAAGTCTCCACACAGACAGGCTACTCTTTCCCACTTCTATTTTCATGCCATTTTTGGTTTAATTTCTCATCCATTGTTTTTGTTTTGGAGCCAATTTGGATTGGGCACTATGCCCCTGCACTAGTGTACTGGTGGATGACCCAGAAGTGGTTCCCTTATTGTTCTATCTTGCAAAGACACCCTATTCTTTTTAACAAACGTGATGTAGAAACCATCCAGAAAATGTCACAAGTGCCAATGCCTGATGAGGTAAAGCTTCCCCTTTACTTGTTTAGTGACGGTTTATGGCCAGTTATGACAAAATCAGGTGTTTTTGTGTATACAGCATAAGGCAAGACAACAAGGGGTCTACGAATCCCTGCATAGAGACATAATAGTGCATTTTGGGAACTGGGAATTCGACCCAATGGAGCTTAAAAATCCATACCCTAACAATTAGGCCTCTGTTCATCTCTGGCATGGACATGAAGATAACTTGTGCCGTTTGAAATGCAGCGATATTTGGTGAAGAAGCTCCCCTGGATCAGGTATCATGAGGTTCCTGATGGAGGGCATCTAATGATTCACGAGAGTGGTTTGTGTGAGGCTATGTTCGGAGAACTCTTGCTTGGAGTAGAACCCTCTCTCATATAAGCCTGCTATAAAGAAATATGCTTGTATTGGTATAATGCCCATATGATATGGCCAATAAAATTCAAGTAAAATGATTTGTTTGTTTATTTATTTTAGCTTAATAATTTTATGTCATATATTCAACCTTTTGTAAAAAAGTTACTTTCATCGACTTTAGGAAACACAACTCCAAGAAAAGGGTTAGTAAAACATACAAAAAAAAAAAAAAAAAAAAAAAGCCTTTCTCTTTATTTAACAAATCATTAGGAGTTCTGTAACATGGTTTGTTCTTAAAAAAAGAATGGGTAGTTCCTTTAATCCCAAGCCTATCTTTCAGTTTGCATTGGATACCCTGTTCAGAACTGGGTGGAATAACAAGCACAGTAACTTGACTCATAAGTCACAAAGATGAGGCTTGTGGGACGACTAGAGAGCTCTTAGAATTAATGAGTTTTTCAATATCTCGGAAGAAAAAAAGCTTTTTTAATAATTCTTTTCAATCTGGCCCAAAAAAAAAGACCTATTTTTTCAGTAGGTAATAGTAATTAATGAAGACCTTTTGGTTTTTTAAATTCTTCAACTATCCAACATCCTGGCTTTCAAGCCCAAGGCCCGTTGAGCGATCCTGATTTAATGTCTGGTCTTGGTTAATTAAACTAATAATTTTGTAATCAGAAACTGTCACCGCTAGCAGGTTGGTGATCACAGGAGGTAACAGGCTAATCATCGAATCCTTGTTCATTTCCCATGTCGATTGCCAAGTACTTGTCCCTATTAGCTAAATGTCAGCAAGTGAAGCCCGATGCAATCAATTCATCGCTTCTCGATCAAGCCCTTAAACTTCAAAAAAATAATGTGTCACACCGTATTGAGTCATCCTAAAGTTTCACTCATAGTCTTACACAAGGGGTATGGGGAATGTCTCCCTATTGACATGTCACTAC
>NC_081550.1:4755395-4758228 GCF_901000735.1 Corylus avellana
AAATAAGTATTTTTTAACATGTTTTACCAAACGCCTTGGCAATTTAAAAAAGTAACGATTTCAAAAATTTAATTTGTAATGCTTGGTCCATTTGTTTAAAAAAATAATAAAATAAAATAAATAAATAACTCTATTGGTAAAAACATTACATATCTGTAGCATTTCTCTTATATTTAACCAAGAGCCTTCAATTGTTCAAGACTGGCGCATTGCGGATCTCATCTTAGACTCTATTTCCTTACTCGCTTCCTCCTCTTGGCAGGCTAAGAAGATTAACAGAAATGCTAACTTCTGCGCCTATTATGTGGCATATTAGGCCACAACTAAATCTCATTTTGGTTGCATTCTCACTTATTTTCCTCCTTCCCCCACTTTTGTCCTTTGTAGCGGTAAAGATCCCCCCCTTCTCCTTGCTGTTAACTGTTAAGGGTTTCTCCCTTCCTGTTGTGTTTATTTTTCCTTGCTTTTAATGTACTTACAAAAAAAAACCTATCATATCATATGATGAACTACATAAAAAAAATTAAAAACAAAAACAAATATATATATATATATATGATGATGATGATGATGATCTACTGCAACTTTAAATGGACATTGGTCACTTTTTTGTTTTTCACTTTAACTTGGGAGGGAGGTTAAATTTTTTTTTTTTTTTTTTTTTTTGATATGTCCGCACAAGAGGGAGGAGGGAGAATTCGAACTAATAACCGCCGCTTCATGAAGCTTGGTCCCTAGCCGATTAAGCTACCCCTTGAGAACGGGAGGTTAAAATTGTTGTGGGTTCTCGAGTAAAGCAATAAATCCATTGCTGTTGTGTTGATAACCAGATTAGACCAATTTGTAGTGGGAGTGGGACCCATTCAATTTCGTAACCCACAAGGTGATGAGTTTCCTGAGTCAAGGTCCTTTAATACATACAAAGCTTTGAAATATTGCTGTAAAAAAGCAATATTCACATGCAAAGCTACTGTTTTTACACTGCTTTTTGACTGGAAAAGAGACTTAAAACTGTGTTGAATGGGAAAGCCAGAAAACATGGCGTGTTGTGAGGTGTAACTTTCCACTTTCCATGAAATTTCCTTCAACTTTCGTGGACATTAGAGGGAAATCTAGAAAAAAGGAGATGATGAATGTCCAAATTAGAGTAGTAGGGGTTGTAGACACATGTACAAGTTCATTTTGTCGTCAGTTAGATTTAGTTTCTATAAATTATAAATTGTGCAGAAAGGATTAGAAATTTTGAATAGAATTTTGTATTTTTGTGTATCAAACTGTGTAAAAAAAAGGTATATTTATAATTAAATAATGCAAGTTAAAATAGAAAATACAATTAAGTAATTAATGAACAATATTACATAGTAAAATCAACCTATACAATAAACTATAAACCAGTCAAGCAAATACAAAATATACAAAAATATATTTTGAATATATTCTAAGACGGGTAATCAGGTTGGAAGCGGATTTGTGGACTCATATGGGTTTCACATAAATTTAATTGTAAATTTACTAATTCATTATATAGAGATAGATAAAAAAATAAAAATAAAAAAGATGAAAAAGTAAAAACTAACTTTTAGGAGAGTTAGAATCTGCACATGCCCCTCATTTAAATTAAATATTTCATGTTGTGGGTCTCACATATTAAACGAGAGTTTGAATCCACATATGAAAAAGAGTGTTAAAGTAATTATTAAATGATTAAATTTATGTATTTCTATTAGCTAAGCTTTTATGAGAAGTGGTGATTTAATATGCATCATTATCATAAAAACTTAGATTTTGTAGATAAAGTACCACAAGAAGAAGCTTTAAAAAAAAATGATTTACATATATGATGGAGTTCAAATTAACATAATAAAGAAATTTATAACAAAAAAATTTAAACAGTACTCATAACAACTCAAGAATTACATAAAAACCAAAACATTGTCAAATTATCACATCTTACTACTAATAAACAATATTTGGGGAAGTCCAAATCCATAAATTTTGGATTAAAATGTTATTGTCATTTTTAATTCTTGTAGTTTACCAAATAGAAGTCTTCACAGGACCTTTATTATTTGATGATATTGGCAGAGTGGAGAGAGTAACAGCTTGACTTCAACGAAGAGGAGTTGTATTTGAGTAGTGTCAAACACCACTTATGATCTCCCTCATCCCTCCAACACTTGATTTGGATTGGAGGCACCATATCTGATCATCACTCATGCCTAACAAATCTCAAAGTATCGGACAGTTAGGACAAATAGTAATAGCATCTTAAATGAGGTTGCTTGTAATTACTTGTGGTCTTAAGATCCCTCGACACACGCAATGGGCTCTGCCTGATTGGTACATTGTAATTCTATAAGTTATTTTGGTATTTTTTTATCACTTTAAGAATGATCGATCATAAGTTTAATAATAATTTGGAAGTCACATCATTCTTAAAATAATATAAGAGAAATTTCTAGCATTATTCAGTTAGTGAAATACACTTCAAGTCACTAGCAATTCAGCTTTTTTTTTAATTTTTTTTTTATTTTAGAAAAACACCACATTTTCAAGCCAAGGAATGTGGATTCTCACATCTCTCACATTCCAAACAAAAAGGATTCCCTCCACCAAAGTGCAAATTTAGCAAATCATTAGGAGACCTATAAACATGGGTTTGGTCTTAAAAAGAGAATAGGTAGTTCCTTTAATCCTAAGTCTATTTTTCAGTTTGCATTGGATACATTGTTCAGAACTGGGGAATAACAAGCACAGGGTTGTGGGAGAACTAGAGTGCTCTTACAATTAATGAGTTTTTCAATATCTCAGAAAAAAAAAAAAAAAAAAAAAA